>NC_053022.1:467137563-467437563 GCF_003073215.2 Triticum urartu
AGGTAGCGGGCTCGAAGTTGGACGATTCCACCTTTTTTTGGTTATTTACAGGATTAAAAATCGTATATGGGCTGGCCCAGGTAAGAGCACCTTCAGCGCCAGTCAATAAAATGGACGTTTACGGGCAATGAAGGCGTCGAATAGGAAATGCCCAGAATCACCACCGAATGCTCTATATGTTGATAAATTTGATAAACGGATCTGTAGAGTAGCCCGATTAACCACAGGTCTTGGAAAACGTCACAGGGATAGAGGACAATTAGGTCAGGTGGCCAAGGTCGTGGTATACTTCCACTGCAAAGAAGATCTGTCGGCCAAAAATGATTCAAATGCGAAATCCGACAGCTAAAATTGTTGGGCGTATGAGATAGCTTGATGTAGTCTCGGTTTTCCTCTCCTGAATTTAAAAAATTGTTCCCGATTTTCAAAAAAATAGCTGTCAGAATTTCAAAAACATGTTTGCAAATTTGTAAGAATGCTCATGAATTCATAAAATGTTCACAAATTTACAAAAAAATCATCATTTTAAAACATGTTTACAACTTTAAAGATGCCCGCAAAAAAAGAAAAGAAAGAAAAAGTAAAAAAGAAACATAAAATAAAAATAACAAGGAAAAGGAAAATTCAGAAGGAAAACAAAAGGCCGGTTCACGGAAGGTTCTAGAACCTTTCCAAAACTGTTGGGGAATAAACGCTAAAAGGGGTTGGCCGAAACTCTCGATTGAGTGCTGGAGGGGTGCGCCTTAGGTCGCTCGCGCGCGACCTGCAGGCCAAATAGGGATCGCTGACATGAACAAAATCACCATCAGTCACTATGTATATTCACCGGTTAGATAAATGGGCTTGTAAAGCAGCCCAATCAGCCACAGGTCCTGGAAAAGATCACAAGAATAGAGGCCCACTAGGACAGGTGGCCGAGGTTGTGGTATACTTCCACTTGAATGAAGATCTATCGGCCAAAAATAATTCAATCGCAAAATCCGATGGCTAAAAGGGTTGGGGGCGTGAGAAAGCTCGGTTTTATTGTACTAAGTTTGAAAAGGTCTTCCCAATTTTCAAAAAATGTTCACTGATTTAAAAAAGTTTGTGAATTCAAAAAAAAGTTCATGAATTCAGAAATTATTTGTGATTTTAAAAAATGTATGCAAATTTTGCAAAAAAATTCATGTACTTTGAAGATGTTTGATAAAAAAGAAAAAGAAAGAAAAAACATAAAATAGAAAAATAGAAATAAAAACCGGTAAGAAAACAACAAATAGGTTCTCAGAATTCTAGAACCATTCCAAAACTGGTGGGGAATAAGCACTAAAATGGGCCTACCAAATCTCTCGATCGGGCGTTGGAGGGGTGCGTGCAAGGTCGCTCGCGCGTGACCTATGCGCAAAATGGGGATCGCCGACATGAACAAGATTACCATCGATCGTTCTCTATGTTGATCGGTTAGATCAATGGGCTTGCAAATTACCTCAATCAACCATGCCCCTGGTCGCCGTAGGACAGGCGCCCCGGGCCATGATATACTTCCACTAAATGAAGACTTGTGGGCCAAAAAAGTTTCAAGCGCAAAATCCGATGGATGAAATTGTTGGGGGCGTGAGAGAACTCGGTTTATGCTAAGTTTTATGGTCCCATATTTCAAAATTTTGCTTTCCCAATTATCCAAAAATGCTTGCTGATTCAAAAAATGTTCAGGAGTTTCAAAAAATGTTCACAATTGTTAAAAAATATTGGCAAATTTGTGAAAAAGTTCAGGAATTGTGAAAATGTTTATGAATTTCGAAAATGTTCGCAAATTTGAAAAAAATGATTCACAAAATTTAAAGACGTTCACAAAAAAGAAAAAGAAAAAAGCGTAAAACAAATATAAAAAAGGAAAAAAGAAACCAAAAAACCAGAAGGAATACAAAAAATCGATTCAGGGAAGATTCTAAAACCTTTCAAAACTACTGTGGAATAAACGCTAAAATGGGTTGGCCCAAACTCTTGATCATGCGTTCGAGGGGTGTGCGTTAGATCGCTCGCATAGGACCCACACGCCAAATAGGGATCGCCGACAGAATCACCTCCGATCACTCTGTATGTTGACCGGTTAGATTTTTTTTGATAAACGTGCTTGCAAAGCATCCCAATCAACCACATGTGTTGGAAAAGGTCACTAGAATAGAGGCCCATTAGGACAGGCAGCCCAGGTCAAGGTATACTTCCACTACGGTGAAGATCCGTCACACAAAAATTATTCCAACGCGAAATGCGATGGCTGAAATTGTTGGTGGCATGAGAGAGCTCGGTTTAGTCTCAGTTTCAGTGTCCTAAATTTTAAAAGTTGATCACAATTTTCACAAAAAAAATCTCCAATTCAAAAATGTTCATGAGTTTCCCAAAAATTTCACTATCTCAAAAAATATTTGCAAATTTGTAAAAAAGTTCATGAATTCAGACAACGTTCATGATTTTAAAAATGTTCAAATACTTTAATGATGTTCGCAAAAAATAAAGAAAAGAAACATAAAAGAAATCTAAAAAGGAAAAAAATCGGAAGGAAAACAAAAAACCGATCCAAGGGAAGGTTCTAGAACCTTTCCAAAACTGGTGGGGAATAAACACTAAAATGGGCTGGTCAAACTCTCAATCGGGTGTAGAGGGATGCGTGCTAGGTCGCTCACGCGCGACTTATGCGCGAAATACTGACCGCTGACATGAAAAGAATCACCACAGTAGTCTGCATGTTGACCGGTTAGATAAACGGGTTTGCATAGCAGCCCAATTAACCACAGGTCTTCGAAAAGTCACGAGAATAGAGGCCCATTAGGACAGGCGGCCCATGTCATGGTTTTCTTCTACTGGAATGAAGATGTGTGGGCTAAAAATGATTCAAACAGGAAATTGTTTGGTCCGTGAGAGAGCTCGGTTTAGTCTCAGTTTTATTGTCATAAATTTCAAAAAATATTCCTAATTAAAAAAATGTTCACGAGTTTCAAAAAAATTTCTAAAATCCGTAAAAATTCATGAGTTCAGAAAACATTGGTGATTATCATTTGTTTGCAAAATTGTAAAAAAATTCATTAGCTTCAAAGATGTTTGCAAAAAATAAAAAGAAAGAAAAGAAGATAAAAAGTGTAAAAGAAAATTAAAAAGGAAAAATGGAAGGGAAAACAAAAAATTGGTTCACGGAAGGTTCTAAACCGTTTTCAAACATGTGGGGAATAAACACTAAAATGGGCCAGCCCAAAGTCTCAATCGGGCGTTGGAGGGGTGCGCGCTAGGTCAGTCGCACCGACCTACGTGCCAAATAGGGATCACTAACATGAACATAATCACCACTGATCGCTTTAACATATTGATCAGTTAGATAGATGGGCTTGTAGAGGAGCCCAATCAACCACAGGTTTTGGAGAAGGTCACCAAAATAGGAGCCCATTAGGACATACGGCCCACGTCATGCTATATTTCCACTAGAATGAAGATCTGTCGGCCAAAAATGATTCTGTAAGTGCATCTAGTGCCACCCCTAGTTGGTTTTGGAGTATTGACGGCAAACTTGGTTGAGCGACTAATGTGTTTGTGAGAATTGCAGGATAACACAGGTAGTAGTCCCTCATTGATTCGGTTTACCTACCAGAGATGACCCCTAAAAATGTGTGAAGACATTGAAGACAATGGTGGTCTGTGAAGAGATTCACATTGAAGACTAGGACATTAGAAGACATTGTATGAAGACTATGGAGTGTGAAGACATAGTTGTTTCGTAGTTTTCTTTTCTTCTTTGTTGAGTCATAGGAACCACCGCACTGTTAAGTGGGGTCCAAGTGAACAGAGTTAGAGTGACTGAAGTGATGCTCAACCAAATCCTATGTCTTCGAACGAAGACAATGAGAGCAAATCTTATCCAGAGCTGGATAAGTCAGCTTTACTTGTAGCCCAAGTCAAGCTGCCGCGTGTGTTTGAAATCTGACCGTTGGACACATGTCAGTTCCTTAGTGACCCAGGGTCATTTCGGACAAATCAGGTCGGGTTGCCTCCTGGCTATAAATAGCCCACCCCCTACACCATAAATTGGTGGCTGCTTAGAGTTTGTGCACGACTTTTGTCGTTTGAGAGCAACCCACCTCGAAGCCTTTGAGGGAGAAATCCTTGCGAGGACAAAGCCCTAAACACCCAGAGCCAAAGAGTGTTAGGCATCACTGAAGTCTTTCTGTCTACGTGATCTAAAGACAGCATCCAAGAGTCATTGTGGATCGCCGGTGAACGAAGTCTGTGAAGGTTTGGAAGTCTCCCTTGAAGACTTACCAGAGTGATTGGGCGAGGACTATGTGTCCTTAGCTCAAGGGGAATAAGATGAAGACGCAGTCTTATGAGTTGAATCTCAGCCTCCCTAACCAGACGTATAGTTGTCACAACAACTGGAACTGGTCCAACAAATACCCATCCTCACCAAGCAACTGGTTCTATCCTTACCTCTCTTTACTTACAGTTTGTCTTCGTGAAGTCATTGCCTACTTGCATGATCTGATTGACTTCATTGTGTGAAGACTATTGTTGTTTGGCTTCATACTATCTTCCATCCTGATCCATGCTACCTAGCTGCTGATAGTCTTCGTGCTTTCACTTCATTGCTTACTTGACTATGGCTTGTCTAGTGTAGTCTACCTTCCGCTGCATATCAATAGGCTCATTTCTACTGTTTGTATTCAAAGCCCCCGTGTTTTCAAAACTTTCATAAAAATCGCCTATTCACCCTCCCTCTAGTCGATAACTAGCACTTTTAATTGGTATCAGAGCAAGGTGCTCCCTTGTTCTGTGTGAATCGGTTTAACCACCTGGAGTTTTAGCTATGTCGACTGCAGGGATAATCAAAGTATCTGCTGCGTGCCCTGTCTTCGATGGCACTGATTGCCCCTACTGGAAGAATAAGATGCGCATGCATCTTGAAGCCATTGATGTCGATCTCTGGTATGTCGTCAAGAACGGCGTTCCCAAGGCCGGTGAAGGTGTCACCCCTGCAGATGTCAAGAAGTTTATTCAACTGGATTCTACTGCCAAGAACATCATTTGCGGTCACCTGACCAAAGGACAATATGGTCGTGTGAGTGCTCTGAAAACTGCGAAGCTAGTCTGGGACTGGCTCTCCAAGGTCAATGGAGGCATCTCAACCCAGAGAGACTCAAGGATCAGTGTTCTTCACAACCTCTTCAACCGCTTCAAGAGAAATGACAATGAGAATGTTCAGCTGACGTTTAATTAACTCACTGACATCATAAATGAGCTTCATGCACTCGGCACTACTGAGATCACCAAGCATGAATTCGTCAAGACACTCTTGAGATCACTCGACAACTCATTTGACACCCTGGCCCTGATGATTCAAGAATGCCCTGACTTCAAGACCCTAGATCCGTCTGACATACTTGAAAGACTCAACACACATGAGTTCTAGTTATCTGAGAAAAGAGATATCTATGGTCCCAACTATGGCTGAACTCGTGCTTTGAAGGCAAAGGCTGTTTCCTCATCTGAAGAAGAATCTAACTGCAGTTCTGAGGATCCTGAAGACATTGAAAGGAACTTGCCATGCTAGTGAAGAAGTTCCACAGGTTCACCAAGAAGAAAGGCTCCAGATAGTCTTCGAGATCCAGATCAAGAAATGATGAAGCTTCCTCCCGTGACTACAAGAAGAGAACGTGCCACAAGTGCAAGAAACCTGGTTGCTACAGCTTTGAATGTCCTCAATGGGACAATGAGAACAACAACAAGAAGAAGAGCAAGGAATATGATTCTGATGACAAAAAGAAGAAGAAATCCTCAAAGTCCTCTTCCAAGTCGTCGTCGAAGTCTTCATCACACAAGAAGAGCTCATCCAGCAAGGCTCGTGCGTTTGTTGGCAAGGAGATAGATTCAGAGGAGGAGTCTGCATCTGAGGAGGTGGAGATGGTGTCTGAAGAGGAATCTGATTCAGGCGTGGCAAGCCTGGCTCTAGCTTCAACATACGTCGCCAAGTCCATCTTCGACACTGAAGACAATAACCTCGTCACCAACGATGATGCTAATGATGAGGATGACTCTGCACCCACCTACTGCTTCATGGCCCATGGTGCCAAGGTAAACTCATGCGATGCTTGCTATCAAACATCAAGTGAAGATGACCCTGAATGTGAATCTAAACCTAGCTACAAAACACTTGCTAAAATTGCAACACAGCAACAGAATGATATGGAACATATTCAAAAAAAGCTGTTAGATAAAAGCGATGACCTGTTGGATGCAAAAATGACTCGAACTCAGTCCTTAATTGAAGACATTAAAAATATTCATGTTAAGTATGAAGAACTTGAAAGTCGTCATGAAACGCTCTCAACTACTCATGAAAAGCTCTCCTATGATTATCTTCAAAGGAAGCAAGAGCTTGAGAACTTGAGATCGGTTCATGAAGATCTTCAAAAGGAGAACGAGTCACTCCGCGCTCAACAGATCAGTTCCGCTCAGGAAGGATTTGAACCACCATGTCTAAAATGCCTTGAGCGTGATAATGCTACTTCTGTTGCTGGATGTTCAACTGCTACTACTGTTGCAATATCTTCATCTGCTGATGTGGTAACTAACCCCTCTGCTGAGGATACCACTACTATTGCTGATGAGAATGCCAGGTTGAAGACATTGCTTGAGACAGGAATGTACAAAAGTCTCAAAGGGCATCAAACATTATGTGATGTCCTCAAGAAATAGATTCTGAACCGAAACCCTAGGAAAGAGGGTGTTGAGTTCGAGTGGAAAATGAATGTTGATGGTTCTTTCTGGAAGCCTGAGCAATACCCCAAAACTACATGGGTTGCTGCAAAGGGACCTTCAGTGGATCCATCTACCTTATCTGGCTTCACTTGTGCTAACCCGATTATCATTGATGAATCCTTTGATGCAAACTATAAACTATTTAAGAATCAGAATGGTGAAGTGTTTGCCAGGTATATTGGTACTAACTGCAGGAATGGACCACATTTGAAGAAGATCTGGGTGCCCAAGAGTTGTCTTGAAAATCTTCAGGTGAATGTCATCATGACACCACATGGGAAGAAGACAAACTCCAGACCAAAGGCTTCACATGGTCCAAAGCTTCATACAGACAGAGGACTCACCAGAGTCACCCTAACACTAATGTTTTGCAGGGAAACCATACTCAGGCCTATGAATATGAGTGTGTTTCATCAAACCGCCATGCTCATAAGACCACGAACTATTCTGCCCATTCTTATGAGTATTATTCATCTCCTGCAAGACTATTTGCTAGGGCTCCAAAGCCGAAGTTCTCAGATGCTGCACTTAGACTCATTGCTTCGAAGCCACCCCTGAAAATGTGGGTGGTTAAGAAAACTTAACTCTCTTTTGTAGGGAAGGGTCTCGAGGCGGAAATCAAAGGCGTCAGATGCTATTGCTGGGGACAGATAAAATGCCAAATGGTCTTACTATGTATTTTGTTCCTGGATCGCTTGCCAATCATCCTATCAGTCCTAACCTGGATATGAGCTTTCATAATCCACTTGCTCGTCAAATGTTTATGCTTCACAATACCCTTCGTGAAGCCTATCCCCCTAACTGCACTATAGGGCATGACACAAAAGGCTTCAGAATGGATTATTGACAGTGGATGCACTAACCACATGACTGGTGATCGAAGTCTTCTCATGGACTCAACCTTACGTCCATCTGACAAGAGTCACATCACATTTGCTGACATTGGTAAAAGCAAGGTATTGGGTCTAGGTAGAGTTGCAGTCTCAGAGGATCGGCACATGGATAAAGTGATGCTTGTTGAATCCCTTGGTTTCAACTTAATGTATGTCTAATGCTTTGTGACTTGAACATGATTGTGATATTTGGAAAATATCATTGCCTTGTTCTAATGGAATCTAACAAGTCTCTAGTCTTTGAAGGGTACCGAAAAGGTGATCTGTACATGGTAGATTTCTCAGCAGGACCACAGTTGGCCTTATGTCTTCAAGCAAAAGCTTCAGAGTGCTGGCACTGGCATCGGAGGCTAGGGCATGCTGGCAAGAGGAACTTGTACACTCTCGCGAAGAAGAATCATGTCGTAGGCATCGAGGGCGTCAAGTTCAAAAAGGATCATCTGTGTGGTGCCTGCGAAGCTGGGAAGATGACAAGGGCAAAGCATCCCTCGAAGACAATCATGACGACATCACGTCCTTTTGAGCTGCTTCACATGGACCTATTCGGCCCTACTCACTACTCTACTCTCACTACCACTGCTTGTCTCTGTGGCTTCGTTATTGTTGATGATTATTCAAGATATACCTAGGTGCATATAATTCTCTACAAGACTGAAGTGCAGGATGTCTTCAGACGATTTGCCAATCGGGCCATGACGAACTATGGCATCAAGATCAAGCACATCAGAAGTGACAATGGCACAGAGTTCAAGAACACCGGCCTCGACACCTATCTTAATACATTGGGCATCACTCATGAGTTCTCTGCTCCATACACACCTCAGCAGAATGGCATCGTGGAGCGCAAGAACATGACACTCATTGAGATGGCTAGGACGATGCTTGATGAGTACAAGACTCCAAGGAAGTTCTGGCTTGAAGCTATTGATACTGCATGCCATGTCATCAACCGTGTTTATCTTCACAAGCTTCTAGAGAAGACATCATATGAGCTACTGACTGGTACGAAGCCAAACATAAGCTACTTCAGAGTATTTGGTGCTAGGTGCTGGATCAAAGATTTGCATCACACTTCAAAATTTGCACCGAAAGCACATGAAGGTTTTATGCTTGGTTACGGAAAGGATTCGCACTCCTACAGAGGCTTCAACCTCTTTCACTATAAAGTGGTTGAAATTGTGGATGTGTGGTTCGATGAAACTAACGGCTCGCAAAGAGAGAACCTGCCAAATGTGCTAGATGAAGTCTCACCAAGTGAATCCATCAAGCTTATGGGTACTAGAGAAATCATACCTTCAGAGGCACAGGCTAAAGAGGAACTTATCATTCCTGCACCAAATCAACATGAAGACTCTGCTCAGCCTGAAGCCAATGCTGAAGATGAAGACAATGATCAGCAAGGGCAAAATCTTCATCCAGTTCATCCTCGTGTTGCGAATGAAGTACAAATTGAGATGATAATTGATAGCATCAATGCACCAGGTCGCCTTACTCGTTCAAGAGCAACACAACTAGCAAATTTTTATGGGCACTTTGCATTTTTCTCCATATCTGAACCCAAGAAAGTTACTCAATGATACGTCTCCGTCGTATCTACTTTTCCAAACATTTTGCCCTTGTTTTGGACTCTAACTTGCATGATTTGAATGGAACTAACCCGGACTGACACTGTTTTTAGTAGAATTACCATGGTGTTATTTATGTGCAAAAACAAACGTTCTCGGAATGACCTGAAACTTCAGGGAGCGACTTTTCAGAAAATATGAAAAATACCTGCAAAAGATAGAGGCCAGGGGGCCACCACCTGTCCACGAGGGTGGGGGGCGCGCCTACCCCCCTAGGGCGTGCCCCCTACCTCATGGGCCCCCTGTTGCCTCTCCAACTCCAACTCCATATATTGTGTTTCGGGGAGAAAAAAATCAGAGAGTAGAAATCATCACGTTTTACGATACGGAGCCGCCGCCAAGCCCTAAAACCTCTCGGGAGGGCTGATCTGGAGTCCGTTCGGGGCTCCGGAGAGGGGAATCCGTCGCCATCGTCATCATCAACCATCCTCCATCACCAATTTCATGATGCTCACCGCCGTGCGTGAGTAATTCCATCATAGGCTTGCTGGACGGTGATGGGTTGGATGGGATCTATCATGTAATCGAGTTAGTTTTGTTAGGGTTTGATCCCTAGTGTCCACTATGTTCCGAGATTAATGTTGCTATGACTTTGCTATGCTTAATGCTTGTCACTAGGGCCCAAGTGCCATGATTTCAGATCTGAACCTATTATGTTTTCATAAATATATGAGTGTTCTTGATCCTATCTTGCAAGTCTATAGCCACCTATTATGTGTTATGATCCGTTAACCCCGAAGTGACAATAATCGGGATACTTACCGGTGATGACCGTAGTTTGAGGAGTTCATGTATTCACTATGTGTTAATGCTTTGTTTCGGATCTCTATTAAAAGGAGGCCTTAATATCTCTTAGTTTCCGTAAGGACCCCGCTGCCACGGGAGGGTAGGACAAAAGATGTCATGCAAGTTCTTTTCCATAAGCACGTATGACTATATTCGGAATACATGCCTACATTACATTGACGAACTGGAGCTAGTTCTGTGTCACCCTAGGTTATGACTGTTACATGATGAACCGCATCCGGCATAATTCTCCATCACCAATCCATTGCCTATGAGCTTTCCATATATTGTTCTTCGCTTATTTACTTTCCCGTTGCTATTGCTATCATCACTACAAAATACCAAAAACATTACTTTTACTACCGTTACCTTTTGTTACCGTTACTACTACTATCATATTACTTTGCTACTAAATACTTTGCTGCAGATACTAAGTTTCCAGGTGTGGTTGAATTGACAACTCAGCTGCTAATACTTGAGAGTATTCTTTGGCTCCCCTTGTGTCGAATCAATAAATTTGGGTTGAATACTTTACCCTCGAAACTGTTGCGATCCCCCATACTTGTGGGTTATCAAGACTATTTTCTGGCGCCGTTGCCAGGGAGCATAGCTCTATTCTTTGAGTCACTTGGGATTTACATCTGCTTATCATTATGAAGAACTTGAAAGATCCAAGAACCAAGATCTATCCCTCAACTACGAGGGGAGGTAAGGAACTGCCATCTAGCTCTGCACTTGATTCACCTTCTGTTTTGAGTAAGCTTGTGACACCTACACCTGCTTCTGCTATTCGTTCTGATATGTCGCATGTTATTGATGATGCCGCTTCTGCTATACATGGTACTTATGATGAAACTACTTCTATGCTTGATACTATTGTGACACTTGGTAAATTTCTTGATGAACAACTTGCTGGAGCTAGAGAAATTGAAAATATTGAATCTGATGATACTGATGAAAGTGATGATGAAGAATCACTTGTTATTCCTAAGGGTTATGTTTTTGATCAAGAAGCTTCTTTAGCTATTTTAGCTTGCAAAAATAGAAATGAACTCAAAAGGTTATTAGCTAAATGGAGTAAGCAATCTCTAAATGCTAGAATGAAACCTGACCCTGCTTTTGCTACTTCACCTATCTTTGTTACTGATAAGGATTATGAATTCTCTGTTGATCCTGATATAATTACTTTGGTTGAATCTGATCCTTTTCATGGTTATGAATCTGAA
Source organism: Triticum urartu (assembly GCF_003073215.2). Lineage (NCBI taxonomy): Eukaryota > Viridiplantae > Streptophyta > Magnoliopsida > Poales > Poaceae > Triticum > Triticum urartu. Next base: position 467,148,877 of record NC_053022.1, read on the forward strand.
ACTTTTGTGGCACATCTTACTAAATTGAATGATATAGCCACCCTGTTCACTAAAGATGAGAGAACTTGTTACTTTTACATCCTTAAAACATTTTCGTTCTCATTAAAGGGTGATGCTAAGATATGGTTTAATTCTCCTGATCCTGGTTGTGTGCGTAGTCCCCAAGATATGATTTATTACTTCTCTGCTATATATTTCCTTGCTCATAAGAAACATGCTGCTTTAAGGGATATATATATATATAATTTTGTGCAAATTGAAGAAGAGAGTCTCCCACAAGCTTGGGGGAGGCTTCTCCAATTACTTAATGTTTTGCCTGATCATCCTCTTAAGAAAAATGAAATACTTGATATCTTTTATAATGGACTAACCGATGCCTCCAGAGATTACCTGGATAGTTGTGCTGGTTCTGTTTTCAGGGAAAGAACACCGGATGAAGCTGAAATTCTATTGAATAATATGTTGACAAATGAAAATAATTGGACACCTCCGGAGCCAATTCCTGAGCCTATTCCTAAACCAACTCCGAAGAAGAGGGGTATTCTATTTCTCAGTCCTGAAGATATGCAAGAGGCAAAGAAATCTATGAAAGAAAAAGGTTTTAAAGCTGGAGATGTTAAGAATTTACCTCCTATTGAAGAAACATATAATCTTAATCCATTACCTATTGAAGAAACTCATGGTCTTGATAACCCGACACAGGTAGTAAAGGTAAATTCTCTCTATACATATGATAAAGCTGAAATCCCATTTACTAAATTTGCTAGCCCATGCTTAGATGAGTTTGATAAATTTATGGCTAAGCAAGAAGACTTTAATGCTTATTTTGGTAGACAATTGAAATACAATTCAAATATGCTTGAACACTTGGGTGATTATATGGCTAATGTCAAAGGTGAACTTAAACTTATTAGTAAACATGCTTCTATGGTTACCACTCAAGTAGAACAAGTACCTAAAGCTCGAAATGATTTGCTCAATGAATTGAATAGTAAGAATAATGATAATGCTGTTAGAGTTATGACTAGAGGTGGTAGAATGACTCAGGAACCTTTGTATCCTGAAGGCCATCCTAAGAAAAATGAGCAATATTCTCAGAGAAATAATATAGATGCTCCTAGTCCTTCTAAAAGTAAGAAAAAGAAAAATGATAGGACTTTGCATGCTTCTAGTGAACCTGTTACTGAAACACCTGAGAATCCAAATGATATTTCTATTTCTGATGCTGAAACTCAATCTGGTAATGAACCTGAAACTAGTAATAATGTTAATGATAATGTTCATGATGATGCTCAACATAGTAATGATAATGATGTAGAAATTGAACCTATTGTTGATCTTGATAACCCACAATCAAAGAATTAACGTTATGATAAGAAAGCGTTGCTAGGAATCATGGTAAAGAAAGAGAACCATGGGTTCAGAAACCCATGCCTTTTCCTCCCAAACCATCCAAGAGAAAGGATGATGAGGATTTTGAGCGCTTTGCTGAAATGATTAGACCTATCTTTTTGCATATGCGATTAACTGATATGCTCAAAATGAATCCTTATGCTAAGTATATGAAAGATATTGTTACAAATAAAAGAAAGATACCGGAAGCTGAAATTTCCACCATGCTTGCTAATTATACTTTTAAGGGTGGAATACCAGAGAAACTTGGAGATCCAGGAGTACCCACTATACCATGCTCTATTAAAAGAAACTATGTTAAAACTGCTTTATGTGATCTTGGAGCCGGTGTTAGTGTTATGCCTCTCTCTTTATATCGTAGACTTGATTTGAATAAGTTGGCGCCTACTAAAATATCTTTGCAAATGGTTGATAAATCAACTGCTATACCTGTCGGTATTTGTGAGGATGTGCCTGTTGTAGTTGCAAACGTTACTATTTTAACGGACTTTGTTATTCTTGATATTCCCGAGGACGATAGTATGTCTATTATTCTTGGAAGACCCTTTTTGAATATTGCAGGGGCTGTTATTGATTGCACTAAAGGCAATGTCACTTTTCATGTTAATGGTAATGAGCATACGGTACACTTTCCGAGGAAACAACCTCAAGTTCACAGTATCAATTCTATTGGAATAATCCCATCGATTATATTTTGAGGTTTTGAATTTCCTCTTCCTACTGTCAAGAAGAAATATGATATTCTTATTATTGGGGATGTGCATATCCCCGTTGAGGTAACATAGTGTTATTCGAAATTTGTCCGGTTCCATGTTATTCGGAATGAGTTCGTTAACAAGACTTGATCAAATTTGTTAGTGGATTCCTTTTGATGATCATGAGATGGATGAAACTAGAAGTCACAACCTTCTGTACCCCACTTTTACTTTCTAGTATTTATATTAAATAAAATAAAAACAAATATTTTTCTTTCTGTTATCTGATTATCCATGCAATATAAAAATACCTCGAAAATAAAAGTTCTCCAAATGCCCTGAAATCTAAATATGTTTTTTTAGAATATTTGAGAATATTTGGCACTGAGAACATAGCAGGGGGGTCAACCACCTGCCCACGAGGGTGGAGGGCGCGCCCTACCCCCCTGGGCGCGCCCCCTGCCTCGTGGGCCCATGGTGGCCCTCGTTCACTTATTCTTTCACCCACACACTCCTTATTCCTCCCACAAACACGAATAACCAGCTCAAACCCGAGTCCAAGCTCGTATTGCTGCCATTTTCGATCTCCTTGCTCAAAGCACCTCTCACAAAACTGCTTGGGGAGATTGTTCCTTGTTATGTGACTTCTCCATTGGTCCAATTAGTTTTTGTTCTAGTGCTTTATTCATTGCAAATTTTTGCTGCTTAGGCGACCCTGTTCTTGAGCTTGCATGTCAAATTTATATGGTCAAAAGAAGTTTTGATGCATGATATAGGCCCTAGGCACTTGTAGGAGTAGTTGCTATCAATATTATTGAGTTTGGTTTACTTTTATTTTGGAGTTACTAAAAATTTCAGAATTTTTTAGAAAATGATGAGGAGACTTTTGAGGGGCTCATCGAGCCAAAGCTCGAAGGAAAAGGCACCGAAGCCTAAGTATAATCTGCCGTGCACCGCGAAGGTTCGGGCGTGTGAATGACCTTCAGAGGATTTCTTGAGAGCAACCAGGATTTATGAAGATTTTCATGAATTGGCTAAGAATGCAGGCCTCACCACTTTCCTCCACGACCAATGCGATCGGTATCTCTTACTCAAAAATATCTTTGTGCAAAACTTTCATTTCCATTCTAGGAGCTCACCACCTACGGTGGAGTTTTATTTATATGATGAGCATAAGGAGATGTCACTTTATGATTTTTGTTGGGTTTGTTTAGTCCCTTTTGAGGGCAAGACAGAAGAACCACATCGCGATGATGTGGAGGGGCTTATTGATACTATCACTGTAGGGGAAACAAGGAAGGTTTCCGATGCACGAATCACTAGCATACATTTTCATGTTTTACGTTATTTTGCATTATTTGCTAGTCGTTGCTTAATTGGTTGCGGAAACTGTGGAAACCTTAGTATCCCTGATATTATTATTTTGCTCCATGGTTTATATGGTGATAACTTTGTTAGTATGGGTGACATTGCTAAACGGTTAAGTCTGAACCGTACAAAGGGCCCCATCTTTGGAGGCATCTATTCTTCACGCCTAGCTGCACATTTTAACATACCCATTAGGCATTATGAGAAGGAAGAAAAAGTGACGCCTCGTGTTTATCTAGATTACAAAAGTATGGTGGCACATGATTTTATTGTTAAGAATAGGGAAGGAGATCTTAATATCAATTGTTCTTTAATAAACATCATCCTAAGACTATTACCCTGCCTGCTCCTTCTTTGTTTGATTTATTTGTAGGCCAGTACCTTGTTCCATTGAAGGCTATTCACGCCTACCGGAACCCTGCACCAGCCATGGAGCCAGAGCCGGAACCATAGGTTGATCCTGCACGACAGTCTAATTACCAGTGGGATCCGGAGATGATTGTCAGCCAGTGGCAATTGGAGTCTTCCTCTTCTTCTTCTCAGTACGACCCCAACTATTATTATGGATATCCGCCAGGCCAGCCATGACCATAGACCAACTTAGGCCAAAAGCCTAAGCTTGGGGGAGTACGTATTTCCCACTGACATTACATTTATGTTCACACACTCATTGCTAGATGTCGGTGCTCATACTTTTTCATTGTATCATCCATGCTAGTTTATTTCCCTTTTTATGCTTTCTTCTTGTGTGTTTAATAAACCTTAAGAAAAACCAAAAAAATTAGTTGTAGCTTTTAATCAGTTTAATTTCCATGTTTGTAGTAGTAATTAAAAAGAAAACCCAAAAAGATTTCATGTTCTTCTTTTGCCTGTTGGGAGCTTTCCCGTGTAAATAGTTTTATTTCTTTTCTTTTCTTTGGGGGTCGATAGGAGAAGACCATAATTAAATTGTTGAAGTGGCTCTTATATGCATTATTGTTTATCTGACAAAAGAGCCCATATTGCCTTGTCTTCTCCTGTTTATTGAATGCCTGCAGATTCCAGCTTAGTCCAATGCACGTGCACTATTATTATTATTATTCACATCATTCGGTCGTGCAAGTGAAAGGCAATTATGATGATATATGATGGACTGGCTGAGATGAGAAAAGCTAGTATGAACTCGACCTCTTTTGTTTTTGTAAATATGATTAGTTCATCGTTCCTGATTCAGCCTATTATGAATAAACATGTTTGTAATGACAATTAGAGATCATAGTTTCTTGTGCCATGCTTGATTAGCTATGAGTTATAATGGTTTACCTTGCGTGCCAACATGCTATTGAGATAGTTATGATGTGGTATGATAGGGTGGTATCCTCCTCTGAATGATTTACGTGACTTGACTTGGGCGCATGTTCACGCATGTAGTTGAAACAAAATCAACATAGTCTTCACGATATTTATGTTCATGGTGGATTATATCCTACTCATGCTTGCATTCGGTGTTGATTAATTTTAATGCATGTTCATGACTGTTGTCGTTCTCTAGCTGGTCGCTTCCCAGTCTTTTGCTAGCCTTCACCTGTACTAAGCGGGAATACTGCTTGTGCATCCAATCCCTTAAACCCCAAAGTTATTCCACATGAGTCCACTATACCTACCTATATATGGTATCTACCTGCCGTTCCAAGTAAATTTGTATGTGCCAAACTCTAAACCTTCAAATAAATATCCTGTTTTGTATGCTCGAATAGCTCCTGCATCAACTAGGGCTGTCTGTATCTTCCATGTTAGGCGGGTTATTCTCAAGATGAGTGGACTCCGCTCCTCACTCACGAGATAAATGGCTGGTCACCGGGATGCCGAGTCCCATGCTTTTTACAAACTAAATCAAAATAATTGCAAACAAAACTCCCTGGGACTCTTGTTAGTTGGAGGCACTCGTTGTTTTGAGCAAGCCATGGATTGATGCTTGTTGGTGGAAGGGGGAGTATAAACTTTACCATTCTGTTTGGGAACCGCCTATAATGTCTGTAGCATGGAAGATATCGCCATCTCTTTGGTTGTTATGTTGACAATGAAAGTATACCACTCAAAATATTATTCACCTCTGTTTCAAAACCGAGCTCTGACACCTCTACAAATCCCTACTTCCCTCTATGAAGGGCCTATCTATTTACTTTTATGCCGAGTCATCATCCTCTAATTAAAAAGCACTAGTTGGAGAGCACCGATGTCATTTGCATTCATTATTGTTAATTTGCATTGAGTATGACTTGACTGGATCTCTTTTATCATGAATTACAATGTCTAGTCAGTCCTTGGTCTTTAAAGGTGCTCTGCATTTATGTTTTGCGGTCTTAGAAAGGGCTAGCGAGATACCACCTTGTTATATCATATTATGATTGTTTTGAGAAAGTGTTGTCATCCGAGATTTATTATTATTGCTCGCTAGTTGATTATGCTATTGATATGAGTAAACTTGAGACCTATGCGTTATTGCAAATGTGGTTAGTTATAATCTTTGCTGAAAACTTGAATGCTGGCTTTACATATTTACAACAACAAGAGCAAACAGAGTTTGTAAAAGTTTTTCTTTATCACTTTCAGTTTATCAACTGAATTTCTTGAGGACAAGCAAAGGTTTAAGCTTGGGGGAGTTGATACGTCTCCGTCGTATCTACTTTTCCAAACACTTTTCCCCTTGTTTTGGACTCTAACTTGCATGATTTGAATGGAACTAACCCGGACTGATGCTGTTCTCAGCAGAATTACCATGGTGTTATTTATGTGCAGAAACAAACATTCTCGGAATGACCTGAAACTTCACGGAGCAACTTTTCAGAAAATATGAAAAATACCTGCAAAAGATGAAGGACAGGGGGCCCACCACATGTCCACGAGGGTGGGGGCGCGCCCCCCTACCTCGTGGGCCCCCTGTTGCCTCTCCGACTCCAACTCCAACTCCAACTCCATATATTGTGTTTCGGGGAGAGAGAAATCAGAGAGAATAAATCATCGCGTTTTAGGATACGAAGCCGCCGCCAAGCCCTAAAACCTCTCGGGAGGGCTGATTTGGAGTCCGTTCGGGGCTCCGAAGAGGGGAATCCGTCGCCATCGTCATCATCAACCATCCTCCATCACCAATTTCATGATGCTCACCGCTGTGCGTGAGTAATTCCATCATAGGCTTGCTGGACGGTGATGGGTTGGATGGGATCTATATGATGTAATCGAGTTAGTTTTGTTAGGGTTTGATCCCTAGTGTCCACTATGTTCTGAGATTGATGTTGCTATGACTTTGCTATGCTTAATGCTTGTCACTAGGGCCCGAGTGCCATGATTTCAGATCTGAACCTATTATGTTTTCATCAATATATGAGTGTTCTTGATCCTATCTTGCAAGTCTATAGTCACCTATTATGTGTTATGATCCGTTAACCCCGAAGTGACAATAATCGGGATACTTACCGGTGATGACCGTAGTTTGAGGAGTTCATGTATTCACTATGTGTTAATGCTTTGTTCCGGTTCTCTATTAAAAGGAGGCCTTAATATCCCTTAGTTTCCGTAAGGACCCCGCTGTCACGGGAGGGTAGGACAAAAGATGTCATGCAAGTTCTTTTCCATAAGCACGTATGACTATATTCGGAATACATGCCTACATTACATTGACGAATTGGAGCTAGTTTTGTGTCACCCTAGGTTATGACTGTTACATGATGAACCGCATCTGGCATAATTCTCCATCACCGATCCATTGCCTACAAGCTTTCCATATATTGTTCTTCGCTTATTTACTTCCCGTTGCTATTGCTATCATCACTACAAAATACCAAAAACATTACTTTTACTACAGTTAACTTTTGTTACCGTTACCACTACTATCATATTACTTTGCTACTAAATACTTTGTTGCAGATACTAAGTTTCCAGGTGTGGTTGAATTGACAACTCAGCTGCTAATACTTGAGAGTATTCTTTGGCTCCCCTTGTGTCGAATCAATAAATTTGGGTTGAATACTTTACCCTCCAAAATTGTTGAGATCCCCTATACTTGTGGGTTATCACTCAAGCCTTCATGGAACCTGAATGGATTGAAGCTATGCAGGAAGAGCTTCAACAGTTCGAGTTGAACAATGTATGGGAACTGGTCAAGCATCCTGATCCTCGCAAGCACAATATCATAGGCACCAAATGGATCTATCGCAACAAACGAGATGAGCATGGTCAAGTTGTCAGAAACAAGGCTCGTCTCGTTGCTCAAGGATACACTCAAGTTAAAGGGATTGACTTCAATGAAACGTTTGCTCCGGTGGCTAGGCTTGAAGCCATTCGCATTCTGCTAGCCTATGCCAACCATCACAACAACCTCCTGTATCAAATGGATGTGAAGAGTGCCTTTCTCAATGGCAGGATTGAAGAAGAAGTGTATGTTGCACAACCACCTGGCTTTGAAGATCTAGAACATCCTGATATGGTTTACAAGCTCAGCAAGGCACTGTATGGTCTCAAACAAGCCCCTCGTGCTTGGTATGACACACTCAAAGACTTCCTGAAGAGCAAAGGCTTCAAACCTGGTTCCTTGGATCCCACTCTCTTCACAAAGACATACGATGGTGAACTGTTTGTGTGCCAGATCTATGTGGATGACATTATCTTCGGCTGCACTGACAAAAGATACAGTGATGAGTTTGGACACATGATGAAAGAGAAATATCAGATGTCCATGATGGGTGAGATGAAGTTCTTCCTTGGTCTTCAAATCCGTCAGCAAAGCAACGGCATCTTCATATCTCAAGAGAAATACCTCAAAGATTTCCTGAAGAAGTTTGGAATGCAAGACTGCAAGGGATACACAACGCCAATGCCAACCAAAAGTCATCTGGGCCCCGACGGCAATGGTAAAGAGTTTGATCAAAAGTTATACCGCTCCATGATTGGTTCTTTACTCTATTTATGTGCATCTAGGCCAGATATCATGCTTAGCGTTTGCATGTGTGCCCAATTCCAAGCGGCACCAAAGGAGTCGCATCACTTAGCTGTGAAGCGAATTCTTCGATATTTGGCTTACACCCCAACACTAGGATTATGGTATCCAAAGGGCTCAGAGTTTGATCTAGTTGGATTCTCAGATGCTGATTATGCTGGTGACAAGGTTGATCGCAAGTCTACATCAGGCACATGTCACTTTCTTGGGCGATCTCTTGTCTGTTGGTCTTCAAAGAAGCAAAACTGTGTGTCTCTCTCCACTGCTGAATCTGAATACATTGCCGCTGGATCTTGCTGCGCTCAGCTTCTATGGATGAAGCAAACTCTCAAAGACTATGGCATCCATCTGAAGCATGTGCCACTCTACTGCGACAATGAGAGCGCCATCAAGATTGCCAACAACCCAGTTCAGCATTCGAAGACAAAGCACATTCAGATTCGTCATAACTTTCTCAGAGATCATGTCATGAAGGAAGATATTGATATCATTCACGTCAACACTGAAGAGCAATTGGCAGATATCTTCACAAAGCCCTTGGATGAGAAAAGGTTTTGCAAGTTGCGGTGTGAGCTAAATATCGTAGAATCCTCGAATGTCATGTAATTGGACACACATCCTAACGCTTATGCATGTGATGACTTAGATGTGCAACACACGAAGTAACGAATATCTTCAAATAATGAAGACATACACTCTAAGTGTGAATACATTAATGCGGAATTTGACTTCGGAGCTCCACGATAATTGTGCACCGTGTCTGGGTCTAATACTTCCTATACGGTGAGTAACGCCAGCACCAAACTCTTGCTTTTGGTGTTTCGTTAGACGTCACATTTGCAAAGTCTTCGCTTTGGTTTGCCTTCAACATTGATTCGACTTCATGTTTATCTTCACAATGTTGATTTGGTATCATATTGGTATATACATATATTGGTGGTCTGTCCTCTATAGCATTCACTTACAGCTATGACTTCATGTTTGAATCTTTTGACCTAAGTGAATGTGATCGGACCCTAGCACCCTCTATGCTTCTACCTCAGATTCTATCTATCCAAATCATATGCATTCTATTGAAACTGTCGATTGTGTTCTCTGAGTCCTTGTCAGCAGAAGACACAGAGACAAAAATTGAACCTATTTTAATGCTATATCCTTATTGCCTGAAAACCAGAGAAGCGAGAACAACTTCCAATGTGTTGCATGCATGCCACGTGTCCTTCAGATGTGAACCGCCAGGGGCACCTGCGTAATAACGATGTGTCATCCCTGTCCCTATAAATATGCACCTCACCGCAGTCATTATCTCTTCTTACACCTTCTCTCCTCGCACCAAAACCCTAGCGCCTCCGCTAGCTCACGACGACGCCGGAGACGAAGCGCTTAGCTGTCGCGACATCTTCGACGTCGTCTTCACGCCGGCCGCAGACCTTGTCCTCTCCGCCGTCGCCGTAGGTGTCTTCCGTCGCCAAGTTAGGGCATGGGAGATTGAACTGCTTGGCCTCCCTCTCTACTTCATCTAGCAGTTCTTTGTGTGGTAATTAAATCTTACTTTTACTGCTCTCATTTGATCAGTCAAATCCAGCCATTTCAACCAAGAGTAGTTTCTTCACTTTCATATCTGGATCTGTCCATGTCTGCATCTCATATCATGCCAAGTATATTCATTTATGCTTCACTACTAGTTAGATTCCTCACTTGTACTTATTCTTGGATTCGTACAAATCTGGAACCAACTCTCATCAAATAAGTGAATGTCTTCGCACTATGAGGTCAATGTCTTCAAACTGATTTATCTTCAAAATCTTCTAAGAATGCATAGGACCTCTTCCCCTTCCCTCGCACCTCTAATGCTGTCACGGGTACATGCCAGTGGGAGAATCCCTTGGTTCTCATAGTCTGCATTCATTTGCAGAATTCTTACAGCGACACATCAATTCTCCTGAAGCTAGTTCCTGTTTGACCAGCAGACGGAAGCCATTCACAGTTTTGAAGCCTTTCAACTTGAATACTATGGCCACTGAGAAATCAGGTAGAAAGGGCGGCAGGCAGCACCGTGGGGATACAGCCAAGGACCTGCCACCAGATCTCTTTGAACTGTACAAGTCAGATCCTGAAGAAACCTATGGTGAGTGCAAGACCCGAATCCAATGGAATCGAAGATACTGGGCCGAAGAATGGTTCAAGTACAAATTTGTGACTGTTGAGTATGCTGAAAAGAACGCCATCAAGCGACCATGTGGAGATATTATATATAGAGGTCTGCAGCCCAAGTCCAAGCCCGAAGCTATTGCTCAAGGCTTCTATCCGTGCATGGTCCGAGGACCATAGCCTGAAGATGCCGACCCATCTAGTTTGCTATGGTATCGCGAAGACAATCTCCTCAAGCGCAACTTTCCGTTTGCCAAAGAGTCTGCCAAGAAGAACAAGAAGCAGTTTGGCCTCGACTTCAACCCTGGTCCATCTGCTCCAAGGGCTGATGGCACACGTGATGCCAATCCCAATGAGATCGGCCCCTTCTACAACCTCGAAGGCCTCATCACTCATATTGTTGTATAGGGGGCTATGGTGGACCAGTCAACTAGCGACGCGGATTCTGAAGATGCGTCAGCCCCACCAAAGCAGAAGCAGAAGAAATCAAAGGCTTCAAAGCCCTCTACTGCACCGAAAGTTTCGCATGCGAAGCCACTGGCCACTGCACCTCCTGAACCCAGTGTGCAATCTGAAGATCTCTCTCGCATCTCCAAGAAGAAGGAGAAGCCCAAGAAGAAGCCCATGAAGATTTCTGGGCATGAACTAACTCCAATTGTCGTTCTAAGGAACGAAGATGAAACCATTGATCCGTCAAGCGACAAAGACTTTGGTGATGATGCTCTTGAGCTTCTAATAAAGAGCAAGCAAGAGGCGGAGATCTTCAACGATCTGCCCCTCTTTGATGTGGAAATTCTGAACAGCTTCATTGATGAGTGGTTCAACGACCAGAGCATCAGCATCGATGATCTACAGCTGCCCGTAGACATCAGCGTCACCTTCCATGGAGCCATTGCAAATGATCTGGCCTTGGCTCAGAAGATCGTCGAGCTGAAGAACAAAATCGATTTTGAGAAGGCTCAGTTTAAGAAGCACATGGCAAAGCTCAGCGTGGCTGATGTTCAAAACTTCAAGCAGATGTTGCATAACCTCAAGGAGTAGTTTCACCAGAAATGTGAGGAAGCCAAAGGCTCAAAAGAGCGGATGAAATACTTCGCAGAGAAGTGTGTTCAAGCGCACAATGAGGCTAAAAAGCGCAAGGCACTGGGGCGTCCTGGCACCGATCCAAGGATGGCTGCCAAACAGAAGAAGAAGTCTATTGCGGCACACACTGAAGCACCTAGGCAGGAAGCACCTAGCATTGTCTTCCCTGCCAGCATGATAGGCTCGAAGCCTAAGGTCCCCTCAGCAGCTTTAGAACTGAAGAAGACAAGGGCAGCTGAAGCTGATGCCAAAAAGCGCAAGCACATGAATGCCACTGATGGTGCTCCATCAACCAAGAAGCCGAAGACAAAGTCTTCGCGAAAAGAGCGTGCTGCTGCCATAGAGCCACTTGTTGTTGAGCCCATATCAGTTGCATGTCCTGTCTCCTCCAACCAAGAGCGTTAACTTGTAGTTCACGAGCCTGCTCCCACAGAGGCTCCTGAAGACGAAGAAGTACCAGTTGTTAACCCCATCACAACTGAAGACATTGGTCGTGAAGACAATGTAGAAGATGATGAAGTCCTTTCTCAGATTGAGAACCAACCGGTATCATCGCGTGTTCTCACGAACAAAAAACTCATCAGCATTGGTCGTCCTTTGACGCTAATTGCTCAGGATACTTCATGGGCTGATCACCCTCAACAAGAGACCCCAAGTAAAGAAGACACACCCAGTACTCCACCACCTCAAGCCACCACTCCGGTGCTTGATGATGACTACATGGTCCAGACCACTCCATCACCACAGGCGTTGCCCGCATTCCGCAGGCTTCGCAAAGGCCCTAGGCCACAGGTCACCATGTCGAGCATTCCTGAAGGAGAAGTGCAACAAAGCTCAGTCGCATGTGAAGTGTTTCCTGAAGCCACTCCTACTGTGAATGTCTCGGAGTCTGAAGCCAAAGCCGCTGAAGACATTCCAGTTGCATCAGCCGAAGACAATCTAGAACCAGGACAAGAAGAAGAAAGAGTTGCCACACCCCTGTCACTCAAGAAGTCGTTCTCGAGGAGAACGTGTCAGTGCCCGACTCTCCTGCTACTGAAGAGGAGGTTGAAAACATTGAGGCGGCCACAACCAACACTGCTGAAGCCAATGACGTTGTCATGGCTGAAGATCTTGTGGCGCCTGAAGCTAATGTTGCACCTGAAGCTAGTGTGCACCCTGAAGCCACAGTCAACGCTGAAGCTACAGTTCCACCCCCAAGGCCTCACACTTATGAGCATGCGTTTGATCATGGCCAACTTGTCACTATCAAATGGCCTATTCTGGTTCCTCCCACTGCTCCCAGACCACAATATGAATACCATGTGGAGCACATGCCTCAGGTCCAGAAGCCAAAGCCCAGACTGCCAAGGTTTCCCGGTGCTGCAACGTCACCAGGCTCGTTCAGTGCCAACAGCTTCAGGGCACACAACACATTCTTCGACAGTGCCAAGAACCCATACTCAAAGTGTCGTGGAATTGTCACGGCAGATGTCCTAGTGTGAGGACTTAGTCGTGGAGCCATCACGATGAGGTTAGCTTAAAGGGGTTAATCAGGACAAAGGACATGAGGAGTTTATACTGGTTCGGCCCCTTACGATGAAGGTAAAAGCCTAGTCCAGTTGTATGAGGTATTGCTAGGGTTTCGATGAGCGAGGGGCGAATACACTTGACCCGGCTCTCGATTGTTGTTTCTTGTCCCAAGCCGCTGCTAGGTCGTCCCCTTATATACACGGGTTGACACCCTGCGGCCCTCAGAGTCCCGACCGGTTTATACAACGTATCCGGCTCGGTGACCTTTCTTACATACCTTACAATACAAGCTTTACATACATGGCGGTTTATATCTATGGGCCTTAAGCCGCCTTCGGGTCTGGCCCTCTACTAAGCCTACTTATGAACCGCCATATGATCTTGGGCTTCATTGCGATGAATCGTCATAGCGATGACCCGGCCCCTCCTGGGCGGGTCATACCTAATAGTTATATCCCCAACATTAGGCCCCAGGTTGATTTGAACTTGTTCATGTCAATCTCCAAGACTTAGAAAAATCCTTCCATATCCGCTGCAAAAACTTTGTAACCCGCCGTGATGTCATATCCAAGAATTTTAAAAACCCACCACAACGTCATCTTTAACGGATCTTTATCTTAATGTCTTCCCGAAAATCGAGGCGCCCAATTAGCTGGATAACCATCATTCGGCCTCCTCGTCTTTCGCGCCTGTCTGTTTTCCTATCTCCTTATAAATAGGACCATAGGGTCATCTCTCATTCTTCTTCTTCTCCTTTCTTCCTCCTCACAACGCACCGTCCCGCACAAACCTTGCCACCGTCGACCTCCATCCTCGTCCTCGACTCCGGCCGCTGCATCACCCTGAGTAGACCAGAGAACTGCGGCGCCACTCCGTTGTTCTAACAGTACCACTAAGCCTTCCTTTCTTCGTCACAAATCTGCCATTAGGGTTTGTCAGTGTTCATCGGTGTTCATCCGCATTCGTCATTGTCCTTCTTTTCATTTGTTTAGATCCATGTATTAGACCCAAAAACCATAGGAATCTTGCGCGGTAGTGGTTTTAGACTTGTTTTAATACTAGATTATATCCCCACCGCGACAGATCTCCTCTAGGGCTCCTCTGTTTTTCCACTGTCACCTTTTGTAGATGAATTTATTTCCTTTTTTCTAAACAGCAGTAGATCCAAATTCGTAACCTCTATCTGTGGAACTGGTTTGTCCCAGTACTTAGTCAATTTTGCTTTCGGCAACTCTTGAATATCTTAGTCATGGCGGCTTACCCTGCCGGCTTATCTTTTCTTCATATATCATTAGCCCTTGCTTAAGCCGCCATTATAAACATGCACTGTAATTGTTAACTTGCAATCCCACCAACTAATTTGAGCCGGCAAACTATTTCCTTTTAGATTGTCCTTTCACCATGCCGCCGAAGACGATGACCACTTGTAACTGGGTCCCTTCCACAGTCACCGAGAGCACTTTGAAAGATTTCGTCACTGTTGGATACTTACCAGAGAAAAGTGTCATGCCTTATCGTGCTCCTGATCCGGCTGAAGAGAGACCTTAGCCGAAGGATGGTGAAATTATTGTCTTCACTGATCATATGACCCGAGGCTTCGCGCCGCCTAGCTCAAAATTCTTTAGAGATGTTCTCCACTTTTTCAAACTCCATCCGCAAGATATCGGACCCAATTCCGTATCAAACATCTCTAACTTCCAAGTTTTCTGTGAAGTTTACCTTCAAGAAGAACCTACTGTTGAACTCTTCAGGGAATACTTCTACCTGAACCGCCAGAATGAATACACCAACGGTCCCAGCTTGGAACTTGGCGGGATTTCAATTCAACGCCGATGAGATGCCATCTTCCCTCAAGTAGTCCTGCCAAGCCATCCCAAGGACTGGAATCAAACATGGTTCTACTATAAAGACATCTCACCGTCTGATGAAAATCCGATGTCGGGTTATCGTGATGATCGTCTTGACGCAAATCACCCACTTCCTGATGAACTCACCCCTGCCGAACGCAAGAAACTTGTCCCCAAAATCAGAAAATTTCAAGCCTTGTTAGGAAATGGCTTGACCGGAGTTGACTTGATCTACTGCTGGATCGCATGGCGGATCATACCTTTAAGCCGCCGACCCGGCTTGATGTGTTCATACACCGGAGGAACTGATGATCCTTTACGTCATAGTTCTCTGCGTTTGACTGAAGAGGCCATCATTGAGATGGCAACCACACTTGTCAATAGCAAATATGAAGACTACAACCTAGTGGGTTTGAACCCTTTCTGCAAGCTTAACCCGGCGCCAGAGGTAAATCTTTTGACTTCTTTTTCCTCAGCAGTTAATTATCGCATGAACTTCAACATGCTATTCTTCCACGGGCTAAATCTGACTTCTGAAAGGCCAAATATGACCATGAGGCCGCCAAAAAGGCTAGGGCTGCTGCGAGAGCCGCCAAAAAGACCGCCAGGAAGTCTAAGAAGAAACCCACTGCCTCTGAATTACTTAAGCTGGATGATACCTCTGAGTCGGAGGTAGCCCTTGACTCTCCTGGCCTATTTTTTAACAACCTTATTGATACTGACTATTGCCAGGATGACACGGGGGCCAGCCAGGCAGTCGACGAAGAGGTAACTATTATTTCCTCCGACTCAGAACCTTTACCAAGGCAGAAACTTCGGCGGGTAACCCATAAAGTAAGGTTTTCACACCCCTTGGCTTATTTAGATCCTCATTTTATTTTGAAACGATAGCATCATGAGAGTCGCCGCTAGACCCCGACCAGAGGAGATGAAGATTTAACCTCCGGTTTACCAAACACTCCTCGGAAACGGCAAAATGAGGTTCTTTTAACCTTAACTCTTTTTTTACCAGCGAGTTACTTTCACTACTTACTCACTTTTGACTTCATCCTTGCAGGAGATTTCCCGTTCCTCATCTGGCGACTCATCGCAAACTCAATTGCCGTCTTTCAAGACTGCCCCTGGGTAATAATAAATGTCTTTCTTCTGTACCTTTATACCTTCATCATTATACTGACTTGTCTAAATCCTTTTTAGCGGTCAAGCAAAGCCCAAAAAAGCAAAGGTGACAAAGCCGGCTGAGGATCCGAAAACCGCTGAACCGGAGCAACCAACCCTCGTAACGGAACATCCTGAAGAACCGAAGCAGTCAACCTTTGTGCCAAAACATGCTGAACAGCCAAAGGACCCTGCTTTCAACGTTCAACCGGATTTACCTGAGCCGTCCGCGGATGAAACTTCTATTGACCCATCAAGTATTGAGCCGTCAAGCTCAGCTAACCCGCCGGAGAAGCATGGTGATGACGTTTTAATCACTGGTACCAAATTCGTTGAACCGGGGAACCCAACTGTTCTGGCAAGACACTCTGCCAAACAAGAAGTTATGGAAAGGAAGAAGTTGAGGTTTGATGTCTCCCACTATGCTCACCTGAGTATTAGCAAAGTGCTATCTGGTTATCTCAGTCAAGTGCACTCCAGTCGTGATTCCGAAATTGAGATGGTCAAACAGATGCACCAAAAATATGAGGTACGTTCTCCGGCTTATATAAGTTATATACCCTGCCAGCCTCCAAGTCTTCTGATTATGATAAGATTGAATGATCTGTAGACTTAGAATACTTAGAAGCCTCTGTCTTAGACTCCCTCCAAGTAAGGTTTTCAACTAAACCGGATGCTTATAGTATTTCAGTTTGCATGTGTAGTCCCCAAGGGCCGATTTAATCAGTAGGAATGAGCCGGTCCTACTAGTCATTATGTAGAAGACCAAAATTTAACTGCATATCCTTCATGAGTCAGCTAGAACTATCACACCCGACTCATCTTTAATAAGAAAACAAGCAATATGCATTAGCCCCCAAGTACTAAGTGTTATTGCGTGCAAAACACTTGGGACTTTTTGGAAAGAACTAGTTCCTTTGAAAAAAATTCACTGACAGGCATTAGCCCCCAAGTGCCAAGTGTTGTTCCTTGCAAAGCACTTTGAGACATGTATTTTGTAATCCGCCATGAGAATGAACAAACTCATGCTGTATGCAGGCTGCGACCATAGAACTGGAATCTCAATTGTCTAAGGCCAATACCCGGCTGGCGGCTTAGGAGAGTGAGACAAAAAAGGCCGAACCTAAATTCCAGCTGAGTGTGTCTGAGGCAGAGAAACTGAAAACCAGCTTTACTGCGGAGATAGAGGCTTGGACCAACGAGAAGACTGCCTTGACGTAGCGTGCTGAGAAAGCTGAGGCAGCTCTAGAAGAGGTTACCACTGAACTCACCGGTTTAAAGAACCGTGTGTCTCAGATGGTTTCTGCAATCTTCGGTAAGTCGCCTTGTTGTTTACCCAAAGTGAGTATTTGTCATCATAACATAAGCTGCTTTTTAACCAACTATGGAAACTTGCATGTCCCAGGAGTAGCAATCTGAGCCGAGACACGTTGGTCAAGCTCAAGGCGGTTTACACGCTTGGGGAGCAATTATATACTGGATCTCAGCGGACTCTTGCCACTATCTCCCAAGTGAATCAAGGGCCGCCTCTATTAAGTGATGTCTTTAAGAAGTTGTCAATCTTGCCCGCTCAGTTCCAAGAAATCAAGCGATCTTGTGCTAGAGCTGGAGCTGTAACAACTTTATGCCGCGCCAAAGCCTGGGTACCGGAATTAGGCCCGGCGGATGTAGCCAGTGGATATCCCAGCCTCAAAGAAGATGGAACTCCTTTCGACCAAGAAGACTTTGCTGCTTGTGTGAAGGAAATTCGCCCTCATGCTACAATCGTTGCCGAAGAGACCAACCTTACCAAGTATCAGCCGGGTTATGACACCGATAATCAGAAGATGTCGACTCCTTCACATAAAGTGATGGACTTAATCCCACCGATTCGTAAGCACACTTTCGCCCTTGACATTGATCCATCTGACGTGATTGATGACGAGGCCGAATTTGTCGTCATACATGGTTTTGACTGGTCCAAACCCAACTTCCAGACGGTGGAGGAGGGCGAACCAGCAAGGGATGAGTCGCAACCTTCAAGTCAGCCAGGCCATGATTCGTGAACCGGGGCCAATTTAACATCTGTTGTGCGCGAGACTGAAAAACAATCATCTTTTTGGGCACCAATTGCCTTGTAATAGACTAGCTTCAAACTTCTTGTTCTGCTATGCCATCGTGCATATTGCGTTGTTTATGATACTTCTTTATCCATGCGAAGATATATGCTATATATGCATGATGATATTATCAATCTTGAATCTGTTTCTTCATACAACAAACAAAAAGTGTCCTGGCGGTTTACCGCTGGATGGGTTATACTGCCCCAACATGAACTTATCATGATTGATAACCAAGGCCGGTCGAAATAATAATCATATATGATTGAAAATATATCATACCTGTGATGCTTAATCACACCTGTTGGTTTATCAAACCAGTGTAGTAAGGGTAATAGCCCAAAGCTCCAAGCACTGGTAATTATCAGAGATTGCCGGCTTATGAACAAAGCCGGACCGGGTCAATAAACACCGGATATGTTTCATACTGGCGACTTATAATCAAAACCAGGCCAGGTCAATAAACACCGGATATTATCTCATACTGGCGACTTATAATCAAAGCCAGATCGGGTCAATAAACACCGGAGAATTACTATGTCACAAAAAAATCACAAAAATATGTTCAAAGCAACAAACAACAGAAAATCCAAGGCTTTCATAGGCCACCAAGCCAAAATATCTTCTTTAATGAAACTAGCATTAGCCACTGGAAGGTACGCGCTTTCCGTGAGCCGGCACTCACATTACCCAATCGACATTTTAACCCAGATAAGTTCATTTCTTATTTAAAGATAGACTTATCAGGAGTACGCGGGGTCAGAGTAGCATCATGCATTACAAGCCGATTTATCCAAGTTTCAAGGAAGGCGGTTGTATCAGCCTGAGTTTCTCCTTGCTTTCCGTAAACCGTGCCCTCACATGACAAGCCGGCATTTTAACCTTAACGAGTTCAGGGTCTTGTTTAAAAGATTGGCTGTTAAGAGTTCGTCGGGTCAATCAGGATTACCTGATGGAGAAGCATCTGGCACATAGGCAGGATAACCCAGGATTTTAGGTGAATACACCTGGCTTCCAAGCCTGGCTTTTATAGCCTATTACGAGGTTATGAACTCTTTTTTCTTTATAACAAAAGATCCCCCAAGTAATATTTTGAGCTGTGCTCAATGGGTACCTATGTTTGAGTTGTGCTTTTGCAACAGACTCTCTTTGGTCCCTTTAACCTGGGTAGTAATGCTATGTTCTCTTTGGTGAATACACCTATGTTTGAATAGGAAGCCCCCAAGTTTTTTTATGTGTGGCCTATAAGCCAGATCAAATGGTAATCATAACTTTGCTGTATAAAGCAGAAGCCCCCATGTAACAAAAAACTCATTACTCAAAGAGAAACAACGACAGAGGCCCTGCTTTAACAGGGATGTCGGCTGATACATCTCCAACGTATCTATAATTTTTGATTGTTCCATGCTATTATATTATCTGTTTTGGATGTTTACGGGCTTTATTATACACTTTTATATGATTTTTGGGACTAACCTATTAACCTAGAGCCCAGTGACAGTTTCTGTTTTTTTCCTTGTTTTAGAGTATCGCAGAAAAGGAAAATCAAACGGAGTCCAATTGACCTAAAACTTCACAGAACTTATTTTTGGACCCAAAAAGCCCACGAAGTATCGGAGTTGGACCAGGAGAGTCCCGGGCTGCCCACAAGGGTGGGGGGCGCGCCCACCCCCCTGGGCGTGCCCCCTGCCTCTTGGACAGCCTGGAGATCCACTGACGTACTTCTTCCTCCTATATATATCCATATACCCTAAAAACTTCGGGGAGCACAATAGATCGGGAGTTCCGCCGCCAGAAGCCTCCGTAGCCACCGAAAGCCAATCTAGACCCGTTTTGGCACCCTG
Organism: Triticum urartu; assembly: GCF_003073215.2. NCBI lineage: Eukaryota > Viridiplantae > Streptophyta > Magnoliopsida > Poales > Poaceae > Triticum > Triticum urartu. Next base: position 467,169,019 of record NC_053022.1, read on the forward strand.
CCGGAGGGGGAATCCCTCTCCGGTGGCCATCTTCATCATCTCGGCGCTCTCCATGACGAGGAGGGAGTAGTTCTCCCTCGGGGCTGAGGGTATGTACCAGTAGCTATGTGTTTGATCTCTCTCTCTCTCGTGTTCTTGAGGTGGTACGATCTTGATGTATCGTGAGCTTTGCTATTATAGTTGGATCTTATGATGTTTCTCCCCCTCTACTCTCTTGTAATGGATTGAGTTTTCCCTTTGAAGTTATCTTATCGGATTGAGTCTTTAAGGATTTGAGAACACTTGATGTATGTCTTGCGTGGGATACCCGTGGTAACAATGGGGTATTCTATTGATCCACTTGATGTATGTTTCGGTGATCAACTTGCAGGTTCCGTGACCTTGGGAATCTATGCATAGGGGTTGGCACACGTTTTCGTCTTGACTCTCCGGTAGAAACTTTGGGGCACTCTTTGAGGTTCTATGTGTTGGTTGAATAGATGAATTTGAGATTGTGTGATACATATCGTATAATCATACCCACGGATACTTGAGGTGACATTGGAGTATCTAGGTGACATTAGGGTTTTGGTTGATTTGTGTCTTAAGGTTTTATTCTAGTACAAACTCTAGGGCTGTTTGTGACACTTATAGAAATAGCCCAACGGATTGATTGGAAAGAATAACTTTGAGGTGGTTTCGTACCCTACCATAATCTCTTCGTTTGTTCTCCGCTATTAGTGACTTTGGAGTGACTCTTTGTTGCATGTTGAGGGATAGTTATGTGATCCAATTATGTTATTATTGTTGAGGGAACTTGCACTCGTGAAAGTATGAACCCTAGGCCTTGTTTCAATGCATTGCAATACCGTATGTGCTCACTTTTATCATTAGTTACCTTGCTGTTTTTATATTTTCAGATTACAAAAACCTATATCTACTACCCATATACCACTTGTATCACCATCTCTTCGCCGAACTAGTGCACCTATACAATTTACCATTGTATTGGGTGTGTTGGGGACACAAGAGACTCTTTGTTATTTGGTTGCAGGGTTGCTTGAGAGAGACCATCTTCATCCTACGCCTCCCACGGATTGATAAACCTTAGGTCATCCACTTGAGGGAAATTTGTTACTGTCCTACAAACCTCTGCACTTGGAGGCCCAACAACGTCTACAAGAAGAAGGTTGTGTAGTAGACATCAAGCTCTTTTCTGGCGCCGTTGCCAGGGAGGTTAGCGCTTGAAGGTATATCTTTAGATCTTGCAATCGAATTTTTTTGTTTCTTGTTTTAGCACTAGTTTAGTTTATAAAAGAAAACTACAAAAAATATGGAATTGAGTTTGCCTCATACGCTTCATCTTTTTAATATCTTTCGTCCATATGATGGAAAGGAAAATTGTGCCAGAGTGTTAGAAGAAGAATGCATTGAAATGTTTGGCACTAAATATTTGAATGATGAGCATGATTGCAATGTTGTTAGTATGAATTCCTTGAATATCCATGATGCTAATGATATGCAAAGCCACAAGCTTGGGGAAGCTATGTTTGATGAAGATGATATTTTTTGTCCCCCAAGTTTTGATGAGTAAATTTAGTATGATGAAAGCATGCCTCCTATTTATGATGATTATATTGATGAAAGTGGGTTTGGAAGAGTGTCAACTTTAGGAACTAATGATCCCACTATTTTGGAGGATGTTGAATCTTATTATGATAATTATGAAAGTGGATTTGGAGAGGTCATGACTTTATTTAGTGATGATTCCACTATCTTGGAAGAGGTTTCAATCGATTATGATGAGAACAAAGTTGCTACTTATGATAATTACTGTGATGATACATATGCTAACAAAAGTAGTGATGATTATATTTATAAAACTTGTCATGATTATGTTTACCCTTTTCTGAACATTACTCTTTTAATATGGAAACAATTTATAGTATTCAAGTCTCTTATGATACTCCCACTATCCCGAATGAGAAGAATTTTGCTTATGTGGAGAGTAGTAAATTTTCTATGCTTGTAGATCATGAAAAGAATGCTTTAGGTGCTGGTTATATTGTTGAATTCATTCATGATACTACTGAAAATTATTATGAGGGAGGAACATATGCTTGTAGGAATTGCAATAATATCAAGTTTCCTCTCTATGTGCTTAAAGTTTTGAAGTTATGCTTGTTTTGCCCTCTTATACTAGTTGATTCTTGTTCCCACAAGTTATTTGCTCACAAAATACCTATGCATAGGAAGTGGGTTAGACTTAAATGTGATAGTCATATTCTTCATGATGCTCTCTTTATGTTTCAATTCTTATCCTTTATGTGAGCATCATTGAAATCATCATGCCTAGCTAGGGGCGTTAAACGATAGCGCTTGTTGGGAGGCAACCCAATTTTATTTTTGTTCCTTGATTTTTTTTCCTGTTTAGTAATTAATAATTCATCCAGCCTCTGTTTAGATGTGGTTTTATGCTTTTAATTAGTGTTTGTGCCAAGTAAAACCTTTGGGAAGACTTGGGGAAAGTCTTTTTAATCTTGCTGTAAAAAACAGAAAGTTTAGCGCTCACGAGAATTGATGCCATTTTTTATTGGAGAGTTCTATTTAGTTAATTATTTTTGCAGATGATTAATAGATAAATTCCTCACTTCCAGCAATTTATTTTAGAATTTTTGGGGTTCCATAAGCATACGTTTGATCCAGATTACTACAGACTGTTCTGTTTTTGACAGATTCTGTTTTCGATGTGTTGTTTGATTATTTTGATGAATCTATGAGTAGTATCGGAGGGTATGAACCATAGATAAGTTGTAATACAGTATATATTACACCAATATGAATTTATAATGAGTTCATTACAGTACCTTGAAGTGGTGTTTTGTTTTCTTTCGCTAACGGAGCTCACGAGTTTTCTGTTAAGTTTTGTGTTGTGAAGTTTTCAAGTTGTGGGTAAAGATTCGATGGACTATGGAATAAGGAGTGGAAAGAGCCTAAGCTTGGGGATTACCAAGGCACCCCAAGGTAATATTCAAGGACAACCAAGAGCCTAAGCTTGGGGATGCCCCAGAAGGCATCCCCTCTTTCGTCTTCGTTCATCTGTAACGTTACTTGGAGCTATATTTTTATTTACCACATGATATGTGTTTTGCTTGGAGCGTCATTTTATTTTATTTAGTTTTGCTTGCTATTTTAATAAAATACCAAGATCTGAAATTCTTAAATGTTAGAGAGTCTTCACATAGTTACATAATTATTCAACTACTCATTGATCTTCACTTATATCTTTCGGAGTAGTTTGTTGTTGCTCTAGTGCTTCACTTATATCTTTTTAGAGCACGGTGGTGGTTTTATTTTATAGAAATAGATGAACTCTCATGCTTCACTTATATTATTTTGAGAGTCCTAAACAGCATGGTAATTTGCTTTGGTTATGAATTTAGTCCTAATATGATGGGCATCCAAGAGGGATATAATAAAAACTTTCATATAAAGTGCATTGAATACTATGAGAAGTTTGATACTTGATAATTGTTTTGAGATATGGATATGGTGATATTAGAGTCGTACTAGTTGAGTAGTTGTGAATTTGAGAAATGCTTGTGTTAAAGTTTGTGATTCCCGTAGCATGCACGTATGGTGAACCGTTATGTTAAGAAGTCAGAGCATGATGTATTTATTGATTTTCCTCCTTATGAGTGGCGGTCGGGGACGAGCGATGGTCTTTTCCTACCAATCTATCCCCCTAGGAGCATGCACGTAGTACTTTGTTTTGATAACTAATAGATTTTTGCAATAAGTATGTGAGTTCTTTATGACTAATGTTGAGTCCATGGATTATACGTACCCTCACCCTTCCACCATTGCTAGCCTCTCTAGTACCGCGCAACTTTCGCCGGTACCATAAACCCACCATATACCTTCCTCAAAACAGCCACCATAGCCATTCCGAGATATATTGCCATGCAACTTTCCACCGTTCCGTTTACTATGACACACTCCATCATTGTCATATTGCTTTGCATGATCATGTAGTTGACATTGTATTTGTGGAAAAGCCATTGTTCATAATTCTTTCATACATGTCACTCATGCATCATTGCACATCCCGGTACACCGCCGGAGGCATTCATATAGAGTTATATCTTGTTCTAAGTATCAAGTTGTAATCACTGAGTTGTAAATAAATAGAAGTGTGATGATCATCAATAATAGAGCATTGTTGCCAAAAAAGAAAAAAATGAGAAAGGCCAAAAAAGGGGAAGGCCCAAAAAAAGGAAAAAAGGGGCAATTCTACTATCCTTTTACCACACGTGTGCTTCAAAGTAGCACCATGATCTTCATGATAGAGAGTCTCTTGTTTTGTCACTTTCATATACTAGTGGGAAATTTTCATTATAGAACTTGGCTTGTATATTCCAACAATGGGCCTCCTCAAGGGCCCTAGGTCTTCGTGAGCAAGCAAAGTTGGATGCACACCCACTTAGTTTCTTTTGTTGAGCTTTCATACATTTATAGCTCTAGTGCATCCGTTGCATGGCAATCCCTACTCACTCACATTGATATCTATTGATGGGCATCTCCATAGCCCGTTGATACGCCTAGTTGATGTGAGACTATCTTCTCCTTTTTGTCTTCTCCACAACCACCATTCTATTCCACCTATAGTGTTATGTCCATGGCTCACGCTCATGTATTGCGTGAAGATTGAAAAAGTTTGAGAACATCAAAAGTATGAAATAGTTGCTTGGCTTGTCATCGGGGTTGTGCATGATTTAAATATGTTGTGTGGTGAAGATGGAGCATAGCCATACTATATGATTTTGTAGGGATGGCTTTCTTTGGCCATGTTATTTTGAGAAGACATGATTGCTTTGTTAGTATGCTTGAAGTATTATTATTTTTATGTCAATATTAAACCTTTGTATTGAATCTTATGGATCTGAATATTCTTGCCACAATAAAGAGAATACATTGAAAAATATGTTAGGTAGCATTCCACATCAAAGATTCTGTTTTTATCATTTACCTACTTGAGGACGAGCAGGAATTAAGCTTGGGGATGCTGATACGTCTCCAACGTATCTATAATTTTTGATTGTTCCATGCTATTATATTATCTATTTTGGATGTTCATGGGATTTATTATACACTTTTATATGATTTTTGGGACTAACCTATTAACCTAGAGCCCAGTGCCGGTTTCAGTTTTTTCCTTGTTTTAGAGTATCGCAGAAAAGGAAAATCAAACGGAGTCCAATTGACCTGAAACTTCACGGAACTTATTTTTGGACCAGAAGAAGCCCACGGAGTATCGGAGTTGGACCAGGAGAGTCCCGGGCTGCCCACGAGGGTGGGGGGTGCCCACCCCCCTAGGCGCGCCCCTACCTCGTGGACAGCCCGGAGATCCACCGATGTTCTTATTCCTCCTATATATATCCATATACCCTAAAAACTTCGGGGAGCACAATAGATCAGGAGTTCCACCGCCACAAGCCTCCGTAGCCACCGAAAGCCAATCTAGACCCGTCCCGGCACCGTGTCGGAGGGGGAATCCCTCTCCGGTGGCCATCTTCATCATCCCGGCGCTCTCCATGACAAGGAGGGAGTAGTTCTCCCTCGGGGCTAAGGGTGTGTACTAGTAGCTATGTGTTTGATCTCTCTCTCTCTCTCTCGTGTTCTTGAGGTGGTACGATCTTGATGTATCGCGAGCTTTGCTATTATAGTTGGTTCTTATGATGTTTCTCCCCCTCTACTCTCTTGTAATGGATTGAGTTTTCCCTTTGAAGTTATCCTATCGGATTGAGTCTTTAAGGATTTGAGAACACTTGATGTATGTCTTGCGTGGGATACCTGTGGTGACAATGGGGTATTCTATTGATCCACTTGATGCATGTTTAGGTGATCAGCTTGCGGGTTCCGTGACCTTGGGAATCTATGCATAGAGATTGGCACACGTTTTCGTCTTGACTCTCTGGTAGAAACTTTGGGGCACTCTTTGAGGTTCTATGTGTTGGTTGAATAGATGAATCTGAGATTGTGTGATGCATATCGTATAATCATACCCACGGATACTTGAGGTGACATTGGAGTATCTAGGTGACATTAGGGTTTTGGTTGATTTGTGTCTTAAGGTGTTATTCTAGTACGAAGTCTAGGGCTGTTTGTGACACTTATAGAAATAGCCCAATGGATTGATTGGAAAGAATAACTTTGAGGTGGTTTCGTACCCTACCATAATCTCTTTGTTTGTTCTCCGCTATTAGTGACTTTGGAGTGACTCTTTGTTGCATGTTGAGGGATAGTTATGTGATCCAATTATGTTATTATTGTTGAGAGAACTTGCACTAGTGAAAGTATGAACCCTAGGCCTTGTTTCAACGCATTGCAATACCATTTGTGCTCACTTTTATCATTAGTTACCTTGCTGTTTTTATATTTTCAGATTACAAAAACCTATATCTACTATCCATATACCACTTGTATCACCATCTCTTCGCCGAACTAGTGCACCTATACAATTTACCATTGTATTGGGTGTGTTGGGGACACAAGAGACTCTTTGTTATTTGGTTGCAGGGTTGCTTGAGAGAGACCATCTTCATCCTACGCCTCCCACGGATTGATAAACCTTAGGTCATCCACTTGAGGGAAATTTGCTACTGTCCTACAAACCTCTGCACTTGGAGGCCCAACAACGTCTACAAGAAGAAGGTTGTGTAGTAGACATCACCTGATTTATTATATTGATCATAATATATACATTGTCAAAATATCTACATTGGAAGAGCCAGTGGCTTTAAGTGTAGTAAGGCCGGAGATGAGCTATATTCCACGACCGGCGGGTCTCCTCCTCCGACGTGTGTGAGTCCTTGTGGTCTCGAACATCGATAAGGTAATATGACCCGTTGTTTAGATTCTTCCTGACCACGAAGGGTCCTTCCCAAGGTGGGGATAACTTGTGCATATCAGCCTGATCCTGGATAAGCCGGAGCACCAGGTCGCCTTCTTGGAAAGTTCTGGTTTTAACCCGGCGGCTGTGATAACGGCGCAGATCTTGCTGGTAAATCACTGAACGAGCCGTTGTGATGTCACGTTCCTCATCCAACAGGTCAAGTGCTTCTTGACGTGCTCTTTCATTGTCAGCTTTAACATAAGCCGCCACACGAGGGGAGTCATGACGGATGTCACTAGGGAGAACTGCCTCTACTCCGTAAACCATGAAGAAAGGTGTGTATCCCTTAGATTTGTTTGGCGTGGTATTGATGCTCCATAACACAGAAGGTAACTCCTCCACCCAACAACCCGACATCCTCTGCGGAGGAACCATAAGCCAGGGCTTGATGCCTTTCAAGATCTCTTGGTTTGCTCTCTTAGCTTGACCATTGGACTGGGGGTGAGCTACTGATGATACATCAAGCCGGATATGCTCATGTTGACAAAATTCTTCCATAGCACCCTTAGAGAGGTTAGTGCCATTGTCTGTTATAATGTTGTGTGGAGAGCCAAAACGGAAGATCACCTTCTTCATGAATTGAACCGATGTTGCTGCATCACACTTACTGACCGGCTCCGCCTCTACCCACTTAGTGAACTTATCAACCACCACCAAAAGGTGGGTCTTCTTGTCCTTGAATCTATTGAAAGGTCCAACCATATCAAGCCCCGAAACTGCAAACAGCCAAGTAATTGGAATCATCCTCAATTCTTGAGCCGGCACATGGGCTCATCGTGCGAATTTCTGACATCTATTACACCTGCTGATGAGGTCCTCTGCATCAGCATGGGCCGTTAACCAATAAAACCCATGACGAAAAGCTTTAGCCACAAGGGATTTTGAACCGGCATGATGACCACAATCTCCTTCATGAATCTCTCGTAAGATCTCCCAGCCCTCTTCTGGAGAGACACAACATTGATACGCCCCTGTGACACTGCGATGATGTAACTCTCCATTAGTAATTTTCATTGACTTAGACCGTCAGGTTATCTGCCTGGCTAAGGTTTCATCCTCAGGTAACTCACCCCGGGTCATATAAGCCAAATAAGGAACTGTCCAATCTGGAATCACATGAAGAGCCGCCACCAACTGAGCCTCCGGGTCAGGGATAGCCAAATCCTCCTCTGTAGGAAACTTGACCGATGGGTTATGCAAAACATCAAGAAAAACATTAGGCGGCACTGGCTTGCGTTGAGAACCTAACCGGCTTAAAGCATCTGCTGCTTCATTTTTCCTCTGATCAACGTGCTCTCAACTTGATAACCCTTGAAGTGACCAGCAATAGCATCCACCTCTCGCCGATAAGCCGCCATGAGTGGATCCTTAGAATCCCAAGTACCAAAGACTTGCTGAGCCACCAAGTCTGAGTCGCCGAAGCACCTAACCCGGCTTAATTCATTTCCTTATCCATCCGAAGACCGTGGAGTAAGGCCTCATACTCAGCTGCATTGTTAGTACAAGGAAACATCAAACGGAGAACATAACAAAATTTATCACCTCGAGGGGAAGCAAGAATAACTCCAGCCCCCGAGCCCTCCAATTGCCTGGACCCATCAAAGTGAATAGTCCAATACATGTTATCTGGCTTTTCCTCAGGCACCTGCAGCTCTGTCCAATCATTGATGAAGTCCACCAGTGCCTGAGACTTGATGGCCGTGCGAGGCACATATTTTAACCCGTGAGGTCCAAGCTCAATAGCCCACTTAGCAACCTGGTCAGTTGCTTCTCTGTTTTGGATGATATCTCCCAAAGGAGCAGAACTGACCACAGTGATGGGATGACCCAGAAAATAATGTTTAAGCTTCCGGCTGGCCAAGAACACCCCATATACAAGCTTCTGCCAGTGCGGATATCTCTGCTTGGACTCAATAAGCACCTCACTGATATAGTAAACCGGCCTTTGAACTGGATACTCCTTGCCTGCCTCCTTTCTTTCTACCACAATGGCAACACTGACAGCCCGGCTATTAGCAGCCACATATAACAACAAGGGCTCCTTATCAATAGGGGCAGCAAGCACGGGCGGCTCAGCCAGCTGCTTCTTCAAATCCTCAAACGCTGTATTAGCAGCATCACTCCAGACAAAGCTATTTGTCTTCTTCATCATTTGATACAGAGGGATAAGCTTCTCTCCCAGCTGGCTTATGAATCGGCTCAATGCCGCAATATGACCTGCCAGACGTTGAACGTCATTGATACACGCCGGTTTAGCCAGTGAAGTGATGGCTTTGATCTTCCGGCTTAGCTTCAATACCTCTGTTAGACACCAAAAAACCCAAGAGTTTTCCCGCTAGCACACCAAAAACACATTTGGTCGGGTTAAGCATCATCTTATAAACCCTGAGAATATCAAAGGTTTCCTTCAAATCATCTATCAATGTCTCTTTCTCTCTGGATTTTACCACAATATCATCCACATAAACATGAACATTACGCCCAATTTGGTTATGAAGGCAATTTTGCACACATCTCTGATAAGTCGCCTGGACACTCTTGAGCCCAAAAGGCATAGACACATAGCATAAGGCTCCAAAGGGAGTTATGAAAGTTGTCTTCTCCTGGTCCTTAACTGCCATCTTGATCTGATGATAACCAGAATAAGCATCCAAAAAACGAAACGCTCACAACCCGCCGTAGCATCAATAATCTGATCAATACAATGGAGAGCAAAAGGATCAGCCGGACAAGCTTTGTTTAAATTCATGTAGTCCACACACATACGCCAAGTGTCGTTCTTCTTAAGTACCAGCACCGGGTTAGCCAACCACTTAAGATGGAAAACTTCAATGATAAACCCAGCTGCCAAGAGCCGGGCTACTTCTTCTCCGATGGCCTTTCGTCTCTCCTCATTAAAACGACGAAGAAACTGCTTGATCGGCTTAAACTTTGGATCAATATTAAGAGTGTGCTCAGCGAGTTCTCGCGGTACACCCGGCATGTCTGAAGGCTTCCATGCGAAGATGTCCCGGTTCTCACGGATGAACTCGATGAGCGTGCTTTCCTATTTCGGATCCAGATTAGCACTGATGCTGAACTGCTTGGATGAGTCACCAGGAACAAAATCAACCATCTTGGTATCGTCTGCTGACTTAAATTTGAGAACCGTATCATGCTCTGTGGTTGGCTTTTTCAAAGACGTCATATCTGCCGGGTCAACATTGTATTTGTAAAATTTTAACTCCTCCATTGCACAAACTAACTCCGCATAAGCCGCATCTCCTTCTTCACATTCCAGAGCTATCCTGCGGCTCCCATGCACCGTGATGGTTCCCTTGTGACCTGGCATCTTGAGCTGTAGATACACATAACAAGGCCGTGCCATGAATTTGGCATAAGCCGGCCGTCCAAACAGAGCGTGGTAGGGGCTGTGGATATTGACCACTTCAAAGGTCAACGTCTGTGACCTAGAGTCATGATCATCTCCAAAAAAACTTCCAGGGCTATCTTACCAACTGGATATGCCGACTTACCAGGCACCACGCCATGGAAAACAGTGTTTGACGGCTTAAGATTTTTATCAATTAACCCCATGCGACGGAAAGTTTCATAATAAAGGATATTGATGCTGCTTCCTCCGTCCATGAGTACTTTGGTAAATTTATATCCTCCGACCTGAGGTGCGACCACCAGAGCCAAATGACCCGGATTATGAACCCGGGGCGAGTGATCTTCCCGACTCCACACGATGGGCTGCTCAGACCAACGCAGATAACGAGGAACTGTCGGCTCAACGACATTGACTGGTCTCTTATGAAGCTTCTGGTCATGCTTACACAAGCTAGTGGTGAACCCATGGTATTGCCCACTATTCAACTGCTTCGGGTTGCTCTGATAACCAGACTGTTGCTGCTACTGACCCCCCCCCCCCGATTACTCTGCTGGTTGTAACCACCCTGGTTGTTGTAATTACCTTGGTTTCCTTGGAATCCAGAGTTAGAACCGCCACCGCCATAACCCGGACCGTGAGAGCCGGGGCCAGAACCACCACCTGGCCCATGGCTGTCATGAAAAAGATTGGAATTCTTGTACTCCTTCATAATGTGACAATCCTTCCATAGGTGCCCAGACGGTCTTTCTTTCGTACCATGTTTTGGGCAGGGCTGGTTTAACATATGTTCCAGATTTATACCGGATCCTCCGGCCCGTGGGGGCGTTTACCCTTGCGACACTGACCACTATTCTGTGCATTGGTGTTAGCCACAAAGTCAAAACTATTGTTAGCCTTGCGCTTACCATTGCCTCCCGGGTTATACTGATGCCCCTTAACGTTGCTGCTCTTCCTTCCCTTCCCCGGCTTATCATCATCAGATTCGGGGTCCTTGGTACTATCAGAGTCAGTATACTTAACGAGAGCCGCCATGAGCGTCCCCATGTCATTGCAGTGGCGCTTGAGCCCCCTAGCTTCTGCTTCAAAGGCATGAAACGACAATTGTTCTCCAACATCAACACCGCTAAGTCGGCATTGATGCGATCCGACGAGTGCAAGATTGTTGAGACCCGGCACACCCAATGGGTTGTGGACTCACCTTCCTCTTGAACACAGGAGGCCATATCCACAATTGACATGGGCTGTTTACATGTATCTTTGAAGTTCTGAATGAACCGGTCCTTTAACTCGGCCCATGACCCGATGGAATTGGCAGGGAGCCCCTTCAACCAGGTGCAAGCCGTCCCTTCTAACATCAGGGGGAAATATTTAGCACATGCCGCCTCGCTGACATCCAGCAACTCCGTGGCCATCTCATAACTCTCAATCCATGCCTCAGGACTTAAATCGGCTGTATAATTAGGCACCTTGCGAGGATCTTTGAAATCCTTGAGTAGGCGCTCATTACGCAGATCTGGCACTAAGAAGGGCACGCCCAAATTTCTAAAGGTCACACCTGGCTCCATAGAAGTGGTTGGACGAACCGGAGTGGGTTGACGGGCTACATACTGTGCCGCTAACTCGGCCTCTCGATGGGATCTTCCTTGATCCACCACATTCTGAGCATCAGCACCACCGCCCGCCGGGTTATGCCCGCATGGCGGGTTATGGTTACATCCACTGCTTGACACCGCCGGCTCATCAAGATGTCTGCTGTAACTTTGGCTCGGGCGAGGGGTAGAATGAATCGTATCACGACTATAAGAATAAGCCTGTTGCTGGGTTAGTGCTGTTTGAAGAAGCTCTCTGGCTCTTCGTGTCTCGACCGCCGTTGGCGACTCACCATCAACCGGAAGAGCTGCCAGTCGTGAAGCTGCAGCGATCATGTTATATAAAGGGTTAGAATAATGACCCGGTGGCGTCGGTACGTGCTGCGACGGGTTGGTGTTCTGACGAGGCGGGCCCATTGTGCGCGGCTGAACCGGCGTACCGGTCCCAGGTGCTTCGACCCGGTTTGCTACTACCGGGTTACTGGTTCCTGCTCCTAGCGTGTTAAAGAGATTCCTTGCCTCATAAACTGAAGGCAGACGAGTCTGACACCTCCTCCTCATGACTTCATTGGAAGCGCTCGGATCTAACATGAGCCGGAAAGATTGTGACTGAATCCGCCGAGCCTGAGCCTCCAAAGCGGTCCGCTCCTCAGCCATCCTGGCGTTTTCTGCGCTTAGCTCCTCCTTGGTCCGCGCTATCTCATCACGCAACTTTGTGATTGCCGCATTATGCTGATCTTGATCCGCCGGGTTAACCACTGCTGTTAACAGTGCTGTCAGTTTGTCCAGCAAGTCAGTTAAAGCTTGAGCCGGCGGGCGCTCAGGGCCTCCTGCCCCGGCAGCCGCTGCCGTTGCTGAACCGGAAATCAACTCTGCTGCTGTTGATGAATGTTGCACGGGATGTGTACCGGCCATGAAGATTGCAACCCGATTCGGCGGCTCACAGGGGTCTGGAATACTGTCGCCATCGGAACAGCCCCCAAGCCGGCCGTCTGGCAGTTGATACAATGACTCTGTCTCAGGTGGATGACTCGCCATCGGAGTAAACGACAGTCTCATCACCAGATGCTGGTCTGTCCTCAAATTCCACTCCATGGACGAATCCCACGAAGACACGATTCATGGCAGGTCGAACTCGGGCGGGTCTTGCACGCTGAGCCGTCTCGACGATGTCGGTGCAGATGTCCGGCTCAGGGCCCGGTTCGCCGATTTTACCGATGAAGACGTGGATTTCGCCGAAGGGGACCCGGTACCCATACTTAATTGAGCCTGCCTCGGGGCCCCAGCCTGCATCGTCGATATAGAGCTTGCCGCGACGACTCTTGGTCATTCGGCCCACAGCGTATCCCTTGATCCCTTCGAAGTTGCCCTTTAAGAACTCGAAACCATCGTGCGATAGCCCCACGGTGGGCGCCAACTGTCGTGGAATTGTCACGACAGATGCCCTAGTGTGAGGACTTAATCGTGGAGCCATCGCGATGAGGTTAGCTTAAAGGGGTTAATCAGGACAAAGGACACGAGGAGTTTATACTGGTTCGGCCCCTTACGCTGAAGGTAAAAGCCTAGTCTAGTTGTATGTGGTATTGCTAGGGTTTCGATGAGCGGGGGGTGAATACGCTTGACCCGGCTCTCGGCTGTTGTTTCTTGTCCTAAGCTGCTGCTAGGTCGTCCCCTTATATACACGGGTTGATGCCCTGCGGCCCTTAGAGTCCTGGCCGGTTTATACAACGTATCCGGCTCGGTGACCTTTCTTACATACCTTACAAAACAAGCTTTACATACATGGCGGTTTATATCTATGGGCCTTAAGCCGCCTTCGGGTCTGGGCCCTCTACTAAGCCTACTTATGAACCGCCATATGATCTTGGGCTTCATTGTGATGAATCGTCATAGGGATGACCCGGCCCCTCCTGGGCGGGTCATACCTAATAGTTATATCCCCAACACGAAACCAAAGATCTCATCTGAACGCTTCTGGAGCTTTCTGCAGCACAGTTATTACTCATGTGTCTTATACAATCAAGAGTGGATCTTTCCTCACATGTGTATGGATTGTGAAGCCATTGCTGGCCTGCCCTGCTTGGAAGAAGCTCTTGACTGCTTCAGAGATGTTGGCCTTCTGCAGTTTGTCACTGACAAGGAGCATTGGAATGAAGAGATTCTGCTGCAGTTCTATGCTACTCTTCACATTCGTGGCTACAACAGGGATCCGAAGACTTGGGTCCTTGAGTGGATGACAGGTGATGTGCACCATGAAGCCAAAGCTCAAGATACCATCGAGCTTACTTCCCTGCCCACTCCAGGTGAATACTATGAACCTGGTTATCAGCTACACAGGAATGCATTGGAGAGCATCTTTCAGAAGCCTGAGCCCAATATGAGTCAGATGCTCAGCATGATGAAACCACTGCCACAAGGTGCTGAATATCCTAAGGAATTCTTTGTCGAAGACCTTGAGTATCTGCCCCGAACCATTTATCACATTGTAAGGCGAACTCTATGGCTCGTCAAAGGACATTCTCCTGCAGCCAAGCTTGAAGGCGCGATGAAGACATTGGTGTTCTATATCCTGAATGGCATCAGTTTCAATGCTCAAGATTTCTTCATTGGGAACTTGCTACATCTGGAATTGATCTATTTGGCCTGAAGTTTTATGCTCCATGGGTGATGCGCTTAATCAAGCTTCACTCTTCTGTCAACTATCAGCCCTCTGCGCGCAACCATATTATCTTCTTGCCTAAGGTTGATATGTCTGTCGAAGCCATCTACCCTGAGCCTGCCAAGGAGCCACTTTATCTTCATAACGTTGATCGCCAAAGCTTCACGCAACCAATTGAAGGAGTTCTTGCTACTACTCGTGTCTATCCTCTGGCCGGTAATACACGTGCACCTCGTCATGAACCTACTGAAGCCACTGAAAGCACCATTGCTCAAAGGCCTCGGAAGCGGTCTCGTGTGCTTAATGACCAAGAGCTTCTCATGGCCTTGCATCAGAAACAAGATAAGCATCATGACTGGCTAAAGCATCAGATGCAGAGCATCTTGGTGGACGTCAATCACATCAGAAACTTGGCCATTGAGAACTCATTTGTTGCTCATGAAACCTGCAGGAGGTCCTGGAAGAGTCTCACACTTCTCTGCTCTGAAGACGATCTTCACGAAGATGGCTTCACTGAGGGTTTCAAATTTGACTCCACTCCTCCATGGAATGCAAGCTGGCGTCGAACTCCAACTATTGAAGATTCTGAGTATTCATCTTCGGCTGCAACTGTTGTTGCAAGAGTTGTCGAAGAAGAAGACGATGCCAGTTCACCGGCCCAGGCTTCACTGCATCTCGACACTGCACCAGGCCCCTCTGCACCACTGAACTCCAATGTCGACCCTTCACCTTCATCTACTCCTGATGGGAACGAGTAGATGCTCTATATCTTCAAACCTTTTTGGTCCTTACTGACAAAAGAGGGAGAAGCACATGAGTTGATAGTCTTCAAGCGGGTCCATATGGGGTGGTTGCTATTTTTTTGCTAAGTGGTTACAACTCTCATTTTTGATACATTTGGTTCTTTGAGTTGTAACACTTAAACTTGATGGTCGTCTGCTACCTTATCTGCCACTTTGTGCTGCAATGATAAATTCCGCATGAAGTCATTCCGCAGACGTCCATTTCTCATTATGCATGTCATTTTCTTCGTTATATCTTTATATGCATAATGAGTTGTCTTCATCAGTTGAAGAGGATCTCCAAAATTAAAACCTGCCATGTGCATTTGCATTCAAGAGCAAACCACTTATATGCACATCTTCAAGGGGAGCCTTTTGCTACTTATAAGTGGTTTGCTCTTGAATGCAAATGCACATAACCGCGGTTTGATCCTGAAACCACTTATGTGCATTTGCCACTTACTTGATCCTGAAACTACTTACGTTCAAGCATAACACAAGACCGTGTTCACTTCTCGGACTCCGCCGAAAAGAGACCATCACGGCTACACACGCGGTTGATGCATTTTAATTAAGTTAAGTGTCAAGTTCCCTACAACCAGATATTAACAAATTCCCATCTGCCACATAACCGCGGGCACGGCTCTCGAAAGTTTAAACCCTGCAGGGGTGTCCCAACTTAGCCCATCACAAGCTCTCACGGTCAACGAAGGATATTCCTTCTCCCGGAAAGACCCGGTCAGTCTCGGAATCCCGGTTACAAGACATTTCGACAATGGTAAAACAAGACCAGCAAAGCCGCCCGATGTGCCCACAATCCCGATAGGAGTCGCACGTATCTCGTTCTCAGGGCACACCGGATGAGGACTCCGTACAAGTAAATCCAGCCCTCAAGTTTCCCCGGGGTGGCGCTGCAAAGGACTCTAGTTCAGCCAACACTTAGAGAAGCACTGGCTCGGGGGGGTTAAAATAAAGATGACCCTCGGGTTAATTACTCCCAAGGGAAAGGTATAGGTTGTTAGGCAAATGTAAAACCAAGGTTGGGCCTTGCTGGAGGAGTTTTATTCAAAGCAAACTATCAAGGGGTTCCCATAACACCCAACCACGTAAGGAACACAAAACCAGGGAACATAACACTGGTATGACGGAAACTAGGGCGACAAGAGTGGAACAAAACACCAGGCATAAGACAGAGCCTTCCACCCTTTACCAAGTATATAGATGCATTAATTAAATAAGATATATTCTGATATCCCAACACATCCATGTTCCAACATGGAACAAACTTCAGCTTCACCTGCATCTAACAATGCTATAAGAGGGGTTGAGCAAAAGCGGTAACTTAGCCAAACAATGGTTTGCTAGGATAGTGGGTTAGAGGCTTGACATGGCAATATGGGAGGCATGATATAGCAAGCGGTAGGTAGCGCGACATAGCGATAGAACGAACAACTAGCAAGCAAATATAGAAGTGATTTCGAGGGTATGGTCATCTTGCCTGAGATCCCGCAAGGAAGAAGAACGAGTCCATGAAGTAGACAAGCGGACGAAGTCGAACAGATCCTCACAAACGCGACGTTACCGGAACTAATAAGAAGAAGCAACACCGGAAAGGAGCAAACAACATGGTAAACAACCAAGCATAAACATGGCATGATGCACAACCAAGTATGATGCATGTCCGATTTAAATATGCATGGCATTGCAAAGTGCACAAACAACACTACAAGTTAAGTGGAGCTCAACATGTAACAAGATGTATGTTGACGAAACACCCCATTCGATTATTTAGTTCACTCCCATTTAGGTACACAACAATATTAAATGTTGTTAAACAAGGCAAGAGGTGAAGCATGGGTAAATTACACAATTAGGCATTTTAAATGAGGCCGAAAATATCAAACAACAATTCTGATAAATCCTCATGTGCATTAGCAATTTAATGCAACAACAAATTAAACATTCTTGATGTTGTTATCATGATGCGGATGGCATATGCAAGTTATGCATTTTTTATGAAAATGTTGATATGAACATGATATGAAGCATTTGTCATCGTGGCGGAAATTAAATGGGTGCCACGACAACGACAACAGAAATGGTGCCACGGCAACATTCCGGTTCCAGTAACTCGATTGAGATGCCCGTGCAAAAAAGAGTGTGACGGGAGCGTGTCATGCAAGGATGGTGGGGGTGATTCCGGTTACCGGATGTCCCATGTGTCGGTGGCATGGCAACCGAGGGTCGTGCATGAAACAAACGGGCACGGTGCAAACACGGGGTTCATCTCGTGCATCACACAACATTCGTCCACGGCGGTCGTCTCGAGGTTATACCTTCGAGGCGTGCGTTTTCTAAACGTATCGAGTTTGTCGAGGGAAGTAGTCGTTCACGGCCGTCGTGGAAGTAGCGGTTCACGCGACGGTGGTTAAACTTGACGCTTGCGTTACACGGGTCTTCGGCGACGGTAGTCGTACATGGTTCGGAGTGGTACTTGCATCTTCGGACTTATCGGTCTCGATTCTTGCGATGGCAGCGGAACACGTTTTCATAGAGGGACTTGACGAATCCGAGTAACTTGGGGTAATCGGGTACCCGTTCGCGTTGTAGTCGTGCATAGTTCATAGGCTTTTAGTGCGCCTGTAGAGGTACTTGGCACATCATTACAAAGGTCGTACACGGATCCAGAAGAGGGACTTGGCGTCTCCGTGTAGCCGAACTTGGGGGGGAGGGGGGGGGGCATCGACATCGTGGTACTTGGTGTTTATGGGTCGTCGTGTCGTGGTACTTGCCGGTTCAAAATTGCTCTTGTTCATGGTGGTCAACCGGGACGTCGAGGTTGTCCACTACGACGAACATGGCATGCATGTCCTGGGGGTGCGGCATGGGTACATCATGATGCTGGGTCTGCGTCTTCGGGTCTTGGCCGCAGGGTCCACATGAAAGCCGAGGAGGCCGCACGAGGGACGATGTGGTCGCTGCTGCTGCACGCTGGGCTGGCGGGAGGAGGCGCTCGGGAGCCCGACACGCCTGACGACTGCTGCTACAGCCTCGGGCTGCTGGAACGCTCCGGAGCTGCTACTCGCGGATCCCAAGGATGAGTGCTTGGTTGCAGGCGCGCGGTGGAGAGGTTCGCCGGACGGAGCAGCTGCAGGGCCGTCGCGCAGGGAACGATGCCACGACCACGGCTGGTCTGGCGGGAGGGCATGGACGAAGGGGAGGTCCAGCGAGGACGGGGCACTGACAAACGAAGGCGGCGCTGAGCAACAGGCAGAGAAGCGGGATGGTGCTTGGCGGCGGTCGTGAAGCAGAAGAGGTAGCCGGCGGCGGGAGCGGGTGCTCGAGGAGCTCCTCTCCTCGGGCGCTCGGGCGACGGGGGTTGACGAGTGGGAGGCGCGAGCGGGAGGAGGTGGCTGAGGCAGACCGGACGGCGGAGGCATGGGAGGCCGGCGGCTGGCGGGCCACGAAGCAACCGAGGCGCGGGCGCCAGGCCATGGCGACGGGAGAGAGAAGATGGGGTCAGGCCTGGAGGGAGATGGGGATCGATCGGGTCTCTCTGGCGGCAGGGTGGAGACGAGGGAGAGATCGAGCGAGAGAGAGAGATGAGGACCGGTCAGGCTAGGTTAGAGGGTTAGGTGGGCCTTAGGGGATGTTGGGCCTAGGGAGGCCTGGCCGCGGGTCTGCTGGACTGCAGGTGGCCTAGGGCGCGGCCCAGGTAAGTGGGCTCTGCCCAATCCTTCCCTCCTCTGTTAGGTTTTTTTAAGAAACAAAGACATGATCAAAGAGAAAAGAATCCAGGGCTTGGGAATAATATGGAAGATATAAAAAATGTCCCTGGGATCCTGGATTTAACTAGTATCTGAATAAAATGCCTTGGCAATTTTTAGAGGCTGCAATGTTATGCAAGTTTGAAAATAACTCAAACTCAAATAAATCCTTAGCCCAACCAAAAAACTTCCAAAAGACCTGAAAATTGGAGGAGGTGGTCTTGGCATGGTCTAGTATCTATAGGTAAAAGTTGAACATTTTATGAAAGAGGAGAATGCCACTTGCAATAAATGGGTGAGAACTGAAAGGAAGAAACTAGTGATGGGGTGTTGCACTTGATGAGGGATTGGTGGCAAGAGAAAGATGCAAGTGTGTTTTGGTTGATTCCATAATAATGGAATATTTATTATAGCTCCCTAATAATATTGGGAGTATATGTTCTAAAGAGAAATCACCATTGTGAATATCCCTCGATTTAAATGGATCGAAGATCCATACGGTTTATTTAGTTGAGTTGGAAAGATTAAAGACATGATGACATGACGCAATGCACATCATGCAATGATGAATGCAACAAGCAAAAACAAATCACACATCGAATCTCGGAAACCCTGGAAGGTATCTGAAGCTCCGGTCTTGGGGCGTCACAACACTCCACCACTGCAAGAGGATCTCGTCCCGAGATCTAGGATGGCACCGGAGAGAAACGGAAGAGGAAGAGAAGAGGTAAAACTAAGTTGCTTCTAGACAAACGAGTGAACCCAAAGAACCTTGAGAGATTGAACAACTGGAAAGAAAGAATACAATGGAGATGACCAAAGTTGAAACCAATCCGTTAGAAAAGAGGAACAAGGAACATTACGAGAACCTTGTAGGTTGAACGACATCAGAAAAGTGTTACAATGGACAAGAAGTACATTCAAGCACTCTGGTTGAAACGAGATGTATAAGGAATGATAAAGGTCAATTACGACAACACTCCGGTTGAAAAGAGATACAAGATTTGAAAAAATGAAAAGAACTTGAATGGAGAACACGACACTCCGGTTAAAAGGATAAGCACGAAAAGAACACGATCCTCAATTCGAGATGATGAGCGAAGAGAGAAAAATCACAATGCCTCCAGTAGAAATGAAAGAAGATAGATCATTGGAATCACAGAATGGAGAAGAAAAGGTCAACTTCTGCCACCAATGAGTTTGGAAAGCACCCTTCCAAGAAGGTTAAAACGGAGTTGTTGGAAAAACCAACAACGAAACGAATAAGCTTGTAGTGGGCTTATGGAAAACATCTCAAAATTATGAGGTGAAATTCTGCCACTAACGGAAACAATAGATTGGATTGAGGTCAACAAGGAGATGACAACTCCTTTCGCCGAGAGGATAGGAGAAAAACTTGGATCATTGATAGACACCATAATAAGCAACATTCCTTAGGGAAGGCTTTAGGTGAAATCTAACCCAAGATAACTCCAACAAAAGGATTGATTGGTTGAAAAGATCTCTTGAGCGAAGACAAAATGATGGATTTAAATATGTCACTCTTTGAAAACTTGTGAATCATGAAACCCGAAGGGAAATTATCAAGAGTGACATAACACCACCTCAAATGATAAGGTAGAAAGAATTGCACTTCAAAATGCAAGATAAAGAATGCTTGAACTCCTCAAAATAAAACATGTGTTGAGCACCATGTTTATTTTAGAGTATAGCTTGGCGGATCTTAACTTCAAGAGAAATCTTGAAGAACAATTGAAGAATGAAAAGAATCCTTGACGAACCACCATGTAGAGCCTCCATGAAGAACTCCGGTAATAAAAGAATGATCAAAAGAAAGGAAAGAGAAGTTGAAAACACAAGGTGAATCCTTGCAATGATTTAGATCGAGCTTCGTGGTGATATACTTGAGAGATCTTGGAACTCCGGGAAAGAAAAGATGAAACACTAGAACCAAGAATTTATTCATCATGAACAAACTCCGGACGAAGGAATTAATCACTTGGGTGAAAGAAGAATAAGAATTACATTATGCGTATCTTTCACCAATTTAAATTGATGACAAGCAACGGATTTGGCATAGTACTTGTTCTTCTTGAAAAGATTGAAAGAGATATTGCCAAACTTGAGAAAAGTCTTCAACGATCCGCTGGTAGGATTGGAAAGAACAAATGAATTGATATGATAACCAAGGAGGAGAACTCTTGAACGAACCACCGTAAGAATTGAAAACGAACGAAGTAAAGGGATGAATCACCGGTAAGAATTAGAGAACGAATGAAGATACTTGAGGAATTTGATACAAGAGAACGAAGAGATCACAAGAGACTAGAGAATACTTGAATGATGCACCAGTTAGATTTGGAGAACGAGAGCTGAAAGCTTTGAATGAATAATTCAGATATGATGGAATTCGGAGAATCAAACTAAAAAGACTCCTGAATTGCTCCGGATGGGTGAAAATAATTCTCACAATCGAAAACAATTAAGAGAGGATGGCATAAAGCTAGAATCACGAATCTTTGAAAGAACGGGTAAGGATTTTAAGAGGAACTCTTCTTCGGTCTTCAAAATCCAAGACTAACGATGAGAAACACCATCAAGAATTGTTGAGACAATCCGGAATAATGAAGAATATAAAGGATGAATCAACAATGAAAAGAGTTTGAAAGATCTTGGAGAAAGACATTTGACTGATGATAATTCATTCTTACGTCAAATTTGGAAAAGAATTTGAGAGTAACACCGAGAAAATAGAAGAGTCAGGTAAGATCCTGGGAAAAACATGTGGGTTAGGGCCCACTCAAAAGAAACACCGTTGAACGATTTAAAAGAGAGATTGCGCCGGTTGAATTAAATGGCTTGAATGAGATTACAACCTCGAAAGATCTTGAACGAATGCAGAGGGGAAACACGAATCTTCGAGATATCTTCAGCACTCCGGCAACAATGAATAGCGAGATGTTAATGATCAAGAGGTGCGCCGGCATAAGAAAACATTTGAAACGAGGAAAGGATATGATCAACAAAGCTTGAATTGAATCCACCAGAGAAGAAAAGAGAATGGGGAATGTTAAACTTGTAGCTCCCTTATAATCTTCATAAGAAACACCGGGTAAACATTGAAAGAAAAGACTAAAGCGACTTCTCACAAATAAAAGGATACATGATTAAAAAATCAAAATCCTTAAAAAAAAAAGGGGGGGGGGGGGGGAAAAACAAAGGCAACTTGGGATGAATGAAACAAACACATTGAGAAAACTGAGATTGGATCTTGCAAATGGGAAAATGATAGGATCATCTTGAAGAGGAGCACACTGGTTGAGAAGAAATTGAGATGACAAACTCGATGATCAAGAAGGATTTGTATTCACATAGGAATATGAGAACACTGCTTAGGAAAGGTATGGAATCAACACTTGACATTGAAGCAACTCGAATACCACAAACCAAAACAAAACAAAGGATCTGGCTTGCAGAAAAAGACGGAAACAAACATATGATAAATCCCATATCGTATCATGTGTCTGTTGGAAAGAATTCCTACGTGATACTTGAATTCCCACTTATAAACTCCCGAAACTTTCTGGTTATGCAATCAGGTGTTGGGGATACAGGGGAAGCATAATATCTCACCCAAACTAACAATTCCTACATCCAGTTGTATCCATCCTTCAAAACATAACCAAGAAACCTTCGGAAATCATGTACCTCAACCTTCTAAAAGCATCTGTTATACGAGTTATGGCAATACTCCCGAACTCCCGCCCCAGTACTGGGTGGCGTCGAGGTTATCTCACCAACAACTGCATAAAAGAGATTTTCGATGTCGGCGAACTCAGGTATTCCAGAACTGCAACGATAAAATTGTGATGACAACACCTCGGAGCTCAACTCCCCGGGACACTGCCACAACCCCTAAATGTCAGGAGGCACCAAGAACAATGTTCTCGTCACAAGAATATCGGAACGATTCCAAGATACCCGCATGATCCTAATTTTTTTGTGAAATTTGAGGAGAGAAAGTCAAAACTTCTACGTCAGGAGGCCTCACCAGAGTGACGAAGGGACTGAGGAGTAAAAAGAATCCTACTCTCCGATATATATAATCCTAAGACTCAAAACATTTTGTTCTAGACTCAACAACGTCATCGATTCGATCAAGTAGGGGGCTCCTAAGTCAGGGATGACTCTGAGACCAACTTGTAACACCCACAATGCGGCTATATCTCCCACGTGTCGGGGCACGGCTTAGAGGCATAGCCGCATGGTAGATTTGTCGCAAGAGGGGTAATCTTCACACAATCCCATGCACTGAATAAGAAAGGGATAAAGAGTTGGCTTACAATCGCCACTTCACACAAATAACAAGTTAAACATACATCATCTAGAGTACAATCAAGGTCTGACTACAAAACCAAAATAAAAGAAGACAACCCCAAATGCTAGATCTCCGATCATCCCAACTGGGATCCACTACTGATCAACCGGAAAAGACACAAAACAACGATCAAGATCTTCATCGAGCTCCCACTTGAGCTCGGTTGCGTCACCTGCACTGGTATCATCGACATCTGCAACTGTTTGGAAGTATCCGAGAGTCACGAGGACTCCGCAATCTCACACCCATATATGGTGGCTAACATACGCAAATAAGAGCGAGAAGAGAAGCAACGTAACGGCCGAGAAGCTAGAAGTGATCCTGAAACTACTTACGTTCAAGCATAACACAAGACCATGTTCACTTCTCGGACTCCGCCGAAAAGAGACCATCACGGCTACACACGCGGTTGATGCATTTTAATTAAGTTAAGTGTCAAGTTCTCTACAACCAGATATTAACAAATTCCCATCTGCCACATAACCGCGGGCACGACTCTCAAAAGTTTAAACCCTGCAGGGGTGTCCCAACTCAGCCCATCACAAGCTCTCACGGTCAACGAAGGATATTCCTTCTCCCGAAAAGACCCGGTCAGTCTCGGAATCCCGGTTACAAGACATTTTGACAATGGTAAAACAAGACCAGCAAAGCCGCCCGATGTGCCCACAATCCCGATAGGAGTCGCACGTATCTCGTTCTTAGGGCACACCGGATGAGCACTCCGTACAACTAAATCCAGCCCTCAAGTTTCCCCGAGGTGGCGCTGCAAAGGACTCTAGTTCAGACCAACACTTAGAGAAGCACTGGCCCGGGGGGTTAAAATAAAGATGACCCTCGGGTTAATTACTCCCAAGGGAAAGGTATAGGTTGTTAGGAAAATGTAAAACCAAGGTTGGGCCTTGCTGGATGATTTTATTCAAAAGGAACTGTCAAGGGGTTCCCATAACACCCAACCGCGTAGGGAACACAAAATCAAGGAACATAACACCGGTATGATGGAAACTAGGGCGGAAAGAGTGGAACAAAACACCAGGCATAAGGTCGAGCCTTTCACTCCCGTTTAGGTACCCAACAATATTAAATGTTGTTAAACAAGGCAAGAGGTGAAGCATGAGTAAATTACACAGTTAGGCATTTTAAATGAGGCTGGAAATATCAAACAACAATTCCGGTAAATCCTCATGTGCATTAGCAATTTAATGCAACAACAAATTAAACATTCTTCATGTTGTTATCATGATGCGGATGGCATATGCAAGTTATGAAATTTTTATGAAAATGTTGATATGAACATGATATGAAGCATTTGTCATTGTGGCGGAAACGAAATGGGTGCCAAGACAACGACAACGGAAATGGTGCCACGGCAACATTCCGGTTCCAGTAACTCGATTGAGATGCCGGTGCAAAAGAGAGTGTGACGGGAGCATGTCATGCAACGATGGTGGGGGTGATTCCGGTTACCGGATGTCCCATGTGTCGGTGGCATGGCAACCGAGGGTCGTGCACGAAACAAACGGGCATGGTGCAAACACGGGGTTCATTTCGTGCATCACACAACATTCGTCCACGACGGTCGTCTTGGGGTTATACCTTCGAGGCGTGCGTTTTCGAAGCGTATCGGGTTCGTCGAGGGAAGTAGTCGTTCACGGTCGTCGTGGAAGTAGTGGTTCACGCGATGGTGGTTGAACTTGACGCTTGCGTTACACGGGTCTTCGGCGACGGTAGTCGTACATGGTTCGGAGTGGTACTTGCATCTTCGGACATGTCGGTCTCGATTCTTGCAACGGCAGCGGAACACGTTTTCGTAGAGGGACTTGACAAATCCGAGTAACTTGGGGTAATCGGGTACCCGTTCGCGTTGTAGTCGTGCATGGTTCATATGCTTTTAGTGCGCCCGTAGAGGTACTTGGCACATCATTACAAAGGTCGTACACAGATCTATAAGAGGGACTTGGCGTCTCCGTGTAGCCGAACTTGGGGGGCATCGACATCGTGGTACTTGGTGTTCATGGGTCGTCGTGTCGTGGTACTTGCCGGTCCAAAATTGCTCTTGTTCATGGTGGTCAATCGGGACGTCGAGGTTGTCCACTATGACGAACATGGCATGCATTTCCAGGGGGTGCGGCACGGGTACAGGATGCCTGGGCTGCGTCTTGGGGTCTTGGCCGCAGGGTCCACATGAAAACCGATGAGGCCGCACAATGGACGATGTGGTCGCTGCTGCTGCACGCCGGGCTAGCGGGAGGAGGTGCTCGGGAGCCCGACATGCCTGAACGACTGTTGCTACAGCCTCGGGCTGCTGGAACGCTTCGGAGCTGCTGCTCGCGGATCCCAAGGATGACTACTTGGCTGCAGGCGCGCAGTGGAGAGGTTCGCCGGACGGAGCAGCTTCAGGGCTGTCGCGCGGGGAACGATGCCACGGCCATGGTTGGTCTGGCGGGAGGCCATGGACGAAGGGGAGGTCCGGCAAGGACGGGGTACTGGCAAACGAAGGCGGCGCTGAGCAACAGGCAGAGAAGCGGGATGGTGCTTGGCGGCGGTCGGGAAGCAGAAGAGATAGCCAACGGCGGGAGCGGGTGCTCGAGGAGCTCCTCTCCTCGGGGGCTCGGGCGATGGGGGTTGACGAGGGGGAGGCGCGAGCGGGAGGAGGTGGCTGAGGCAGACCGACCGGTGGAGGCGTGGGAGGCCGGCGGCTGGCGGGCCACGAAGCAACCGAGGCGCGGGCACCAGGCCATGGCGACGGGAGAGAGAAGAGGGGGTCGAGCGCTGGAGGGAGATGGGGATCGATTGGGTCTCTCTGGCGGCGGGGTGGAGACGAGGGAGATATCGAGCGAGAGAGAGAGATGAGGACCGGTCGGGCTAGGTTAGAGGGTTAGGTGGCCTTAGGGGATGTTGGGCCTAGGGAGGCCTGGCTGCGGGTCTGCTGGACTGCAGGTGGCCTAGGGCGCGGCCCAGGTAAGTGGGCTCTACCCAATCCTTCCCTCCTCTGTTCGGTTTTTTAAGAAACAAAGACAGGATCAAAGAGAAAAGAATCCGGGGCTTGGGAATAATATGGAAGATATAAAAAATGTCCCAGGGATCCTGGATTTAACTAGTATTTGAATAAAATGCCTTGGCAATTTTTAGAGGCTGCAATTTTATGCAAGTTTGAAAATAACACAAACTTGAATAAATCCTTAGCCCAACCAAAACACTTCCAAAAGACCTGAAAATTGGAGGAGGTGGTCTTGGCATGGTCTAGTATTTATAGGGAAAAGTTGAACATTTTATGAAAGAGGAGAATGCCACTTGCAATAAATGGGTGAGAATTGAAAGGAAGAAACTAGTGATGGGGTGTTGCACTTGATGAGGGATTGGTGGCAAGAGAAAGATGCAAGTGTGTTTTGGTTGATTCCATAAGAATGGAATATTTATTATAGCTCCCTAATAATATTAGGAGTATATGTTCTAAAGAGAAATCACCATTGTGAATATCCCTCGATTTAAATGGATCGAAGATCCATAAAGTTTATTTAGTTGAGTTGGAAAGATTAAAGACATGATGCCATGATGCAATGCACATGATGCAATGATGAATGCAACAAGCAAAAACAAATCACACAACAAATCTTGGAAACCCTGGAAGGCATCTGAAGCTTCGGTCTTGGAGCGTCACACCTTTACCCCTACAATTTCACATACTTTTATCCACGTTGAAAACTTCAACCAATTTGTCATCAATCACCAAAAAGGGGGAGATTGTAAGCGCATCTAGTGCCACCCCTAGGTGGTTTTGGAGTATTGACGACAAACTTGGTTGAGGGACTAATGTGTTTGTGAAAATTGCAGGATAACACAGGTAGTAGTCCCTCATTGATTCGGTTTACCTACCAGAGATGACCCCTAAAAATGTGTGAAGACAATGATGGTCTGTGAAGAGATTCACATTAAAGACTATGATATGAGAAGACATCATATGAAGACTATGGAGTGCAAAGACATAGTTGTTTTGTAGTTTCCTTTTCTTCTTTGTTGAGTCATAGGAACCACCGCACTATTAAGTGGGGTCCAAGTGAACAAAGTCACAGTGACTGAAGTGATGCTCAACCAAATCCTATGTCTTCGAGCGAAGACAACAAGAGGAAATCTTATCCAGAGCTGGATAAGTCAGCTTTACTTGTAGCCCAAGTCAAGCTGCCGCGTGTGTTTGAAATCTGAGCGTTGGACACGTGTCAGTTCCTTAGTGACCTTGGGTCATTTCGACAAATCAGGTCGGGTTGCCTCCTGGCTATAAATAGCCCATCCCTACACCATAAATTGGTGGCTGCTCAGAATTAGTGCAGGGTTTTTGTCGTTTGAGAGCAACCCACCTCTGAAGCCTTTGAGAGAAAAATCCTTGCGAGGACAAAGCCCTAAACACCCAGAGCCAAAGAGTGTTAGGCATCACTGAAGTCTTTGTGTCTGCGTCATCTGAAGACTTGATACACTTGAGGACTGTGAATCCTCCAGCCGGTTAGGCGTCGCATTCTGAGCATCCAGAGTCATTGTGGATCGCCGGTGAACGAAGTCTGTGAAGGTTTGGAAGTCTGCCTTGAAGACTTACGAGAGTGATTGGGCGAGGACTGTGTGTCCTTAGCTCAAGGGCAATAAGGTGAATACGCGGTCTTCTGAGTTGAATCTCAGCCTCCCTAACCAGACGTACAGTTGTCACAGCAACTGGAACTGGTCCAACAAATACCTGTCCTCACCAAACAACTGGTTCTATCCTTACCTCTCTTTACTTACAGTTTGTCTTCGTGAAGTCATTGTCTGCTTGCATGATTTGATTGACTTCATTGTGTGAAGACTGTTGTTGTTTGGCTTCATACTATCTTCCATCCTGATCCATGCTACCTAGCTGCTGATAGTCTTCGTGCTTTCGCTTTATTGCTTACTTGACTATGGCTTGTCTAGTGTAGTCTACCTTCCGCTGCATATCAATAGGCTCATTTCTACTATTGTCTTCAAAGTCCCCGTGTTTTGAAGACTTCCATAAAAATCGTCTATTCACCCCCCCTCTAGTCGATAACTAGCACTTTCAGATTCAAAGGTGAAATCCGATGGCTGAAATTCTTGGGGGCTTAAAAGAGCTCGTTTTAGGCTCATTTTTGCTATCCTAAATTTCAAAATTCTTCTCAATTTTCAAGAAGTGATCGCCGATTCAAAAAATGTTTACAATTTAAGAAAATGTTCATGAATTTGTAAAAAAGTTTATAATTTTAAAAAATATTCAAAAATTTGTAAAAAATGTTTATGATTTCAAAAAAGGTCTGAAACTTAAATATTTTCACAAAAAAGAAAAAGAAAGAATAGAAGAAACATAAAGCAAAGCTAAAAAGGAAAAAGGAAAAAATAGAGAGGAAAACAAAAAACTGTTCAGGGAAGGTTCTAGAACCTTTCCAAAACTGGTGGGGAATGAACACTAAAATGGGCAGGTCCAAATTCTCGATCCGGTGCTAGAGAGGCGCGCACTTAGGTTCAGTTTTACTGTCCGAAATTTCAAAATTGTTCTTAATTATCAAAAAATGATCGCTGATTCAAAAAATGCTCACAAGTTTCAAAATATGTTCATGAATTTGTAAAAAGTTCATGAATTCAGAAAAAGGTTCATGACTTTCAAAAATATTCTCATATTTGTAAAAAGTGTTCATGATTTCAAAAAACGGTCACAAAGTTTAGAGATATTCGCAAAGCAGAAAAAGAAAAGAGAAAGAAAAGAAAAAGGAAACCAAAAGGAAAAGAAAAAAATGATTTAGAGAAGGTTCTAGAACATTTCCAAAACTGGTGGGGATTAAACACTAAAATGGGCCGGCCCAAACTCTCGATCTGGCTCTGGTGGGGTGCACGCTATGTCACTCATGCACAGCCTACACGCCAAATAGGATCACCAACATGAAGAGAATCAGCACCGATCGTTTTGTATGTTTACCATTAGATAAACGGGCTTGCGGAGCAACCCAATGAAGCACAATCAACCACAGGTCTTGGAAAAGGTCACGAGAATAGAGGCCCATTAGGACAGGGGGCGCAGGTCATGGTATACTCCACTGGAACGAAGACCTGTCAGCCAAAAATGATTCGAACGCGAAATCTGACAACTGAAATTGTTGAGGGCGTGAGAGAGCTCGGTTCAGGCTCAGGTTTACTTTCCTAAATACTGATCCACCCTTTTGTTTGCCAATTAATTTCCAGTTTGTCTCTACTCTCTACTCTCTGTATTTACTAGTAAATGCGCACGTACAACACGCGTTAATATTTAGGTAATATATTAATTGCACACGGATATTAAGTATACTATTATTTGTGTATTAATTATATGATTAGTGCAATATTTGGTATGATATTAATTGCATGTTAAACACGTTAAACACTCGTTATTGAAGCAGTCTAGGTCGTTCGATTGAGTTAGTTTGATGGTCGAGATCAGTTGGATATGCCCTTTGGGTCTTATATTAGTATAGATATCTATATCTATATCTATCTTATACTACTTAAAAAAATGTAAGATTCCCATTTCACCTTTCTTTCCACCATCCCTTCCTCCAACCTTCCTTGTATAATGATAAATCAACTTAATTTACTTACCTTTTGAACCAGTTTCATTTTAATTTACTTACCAAACTTTTGATCAAAATATATGGTAATTCATGGGCAGAATTTGATGATCATTTATTTACACAATCACATTAATATAGACAAGTAAATCACTAGTATACTAAAAAAGAATGTAAACTTCTCATTTCACCTTTCTTTCCACCACCTCTTCGTCCAACCTTCTATGTACGGAGTATATGATAATCAATCATCTTAATTTACTTACCTTCTGAACTAATTTAACATTAATTTACTTGTTAAACTTCTAATCAAAATATAAGGTAATTCACGGGAAGGATTTGATAAACATTTATTTACGCAATCGCATTATTATTGACACACAAATCACAAACTAACGTACTAGAAAATATCCTATTACAACGCACATGCATTGTTCTAGTTCTACAGAAAAAAAAGGGAAAACTATGCAGTCGCTGGAGAGCCACGAGGTCAACGAGGTCTGCTCGCGTGCGCGCGTCGTAGGGCAGGGGCACGCCGCACGCGGGCGAGATAGACGGATGCGCGCTCCCGTGCGTGACCCGGCGCGCGCACCAGGCCGGTAGGTGCCGTGTACCGCGTGAACCACCCATCCTCCTGGCCAACCCCATCGCATCAAACTCTCATCACCTCTCGGGTAGACGCCGGGCGCCCCTGTTGGATTGGAACCCCCTGCCTGTGCCGTGACTAGCGACACCGCACGCACCACAAAAGTCCCTACACAAACGTCAAGACCTCAGCCGACGGTGACGCAGAGCGCTCCACCTGCACGCACGAGTGGATCAACCAATTGTCCAATTCAACCGGTAGCTTATCTGTAGCCAGGCACTAGGCCGACAAGACGATCTCTCCAGAACCTTAACAAGTTAACAGCCGACCCGTCAAAAAAAAGTTAACAGCCGATCCAATATCCATTCCCCCCGGCTCTACTCCGATCAACGGAATAATTAACCGGACCAAAACTACCGAAAGCAGGGACAAAGATCGTGCGCATCACTTGGCCGATCGACACGAGGGAGACGTCTCCATCTCCATCGGCCCTCGCTTTTCCCCAAACATTTTTCATTTTTTTGACAAAACTACTAATCCTGTCCCTCCCCCGACACGGGCGGGCCCCGCGTCGCACGCTTGGGTCTAAACCCGTCCCGCTCGCCGAGCACCTTTAGCTTAGAGAAGAAAATCACGTCGTAACCTTCCTCGCTAATTAGGTCGCCGCCTGTCTGCTGCTCCGTTTGTAGCCTTCCTGTTCCTGGAGTGGTTGCGCCGTCCTTCTCCGGGTCAGTTTCTTTAAGAGTTGGGGTGGTGGTCATGATGATGATCTTGCGAAGCCTCGAATCGGCCCGCAACTGCTGCGGGGTTTTCGGCGGCCCGGCCCGTGACGCCGACGGGGCAGCTACCTTGGATGGGTTTCCTGCAACCTTTTTGAATTGAGACGAGAAGATGAGATGCTGCTCGTAACCAAAATAATCTGCTCGTCGACGTGAGAGGCGTCGACGGTGTTTCTTCTCCCTCCGGGCGGATGGATGTGGGGAGAAAAGGTTGACATGACATCACATGTGTAATGTGTTTGTAGTTTTGTACTAGTACTAACAATGAATCATAACATGCAATGATTCCCAAGGTCCTGTGGCCTCTAATCTGTGTGAAGCGATAGCACTTGCTAGTACTACTCCAGGAGGAGGGAACACGGGGAATCGCCAGCACGCCGTTACCTGCTGCGATCTGCAGTCTGACAGGCAGGCACACAGACAGGTCAATGCATTGGTTTTTGGCGAGTGGAGCGCAACCCTCGATCTGCGGGAGCGGCCAACAACAAAAACGCCACGGCTCACGTGCATCATCACCGTGTTTCCGTACGCTTTCTCGTTACCCCTCCTCGGTGCCCGGTTTTCACCTCGGCCGACAGCTTGAGTCGAGCGCCTCATCCGTTGGCGTGCGTGCTGCAGTCAGGATAAGCATGGGGGGGCCCGGCGGTCATTGGGGCAGGCGGCGGTGGTTTGTGCCTGGGGAGGCAGTGGTGACATTTACTTCCGCTGCCGTTATGATGCCGCAAGTTGGGACGGTGCAGAGAGAGCTCACGCTCCTCGTGACGCAGCTTCGCTTCTTGATTACCGTAACAGAGAATCTGCTGCTCCCGTTGTCCGAGGTTGGTCAATGCTGGAGTACTCTGCCGCTGTTATCACGCCGGTATCTACTACAGTAGAATACTAGAGCTTCTTTCGTTCAACGAAATTTTGTAAGATTTTAAAGGATTTTGGATACACAGAAAATTTCCTAGGTTTTCTTTTGAACCGGGCATAACCCCTTTCCGTTAACTAGATAAAGAAAATACAACCGCCCAACAGAAAATTTACTAGTTGCCCGTTTGATTTTTATCGATGGAATCCTTATGAAATTTAATTTCCTAATAAGGACTACTTTGCACTCTATTTTGAGAAAATAAAGATCAGCCATTCAAGACTTTTTATACAGTTCTTTAGATTTTTTATGGCATCGAGCATTCTCAGATCAAAATCCTTTTTTTCCAACCGGGATCCTACCCATTCTATTAATTTCTTAACGGAAATAAGCACTACACAAGTTCAAGACCGAGAAAATACAAGAGGGCGTGGAAGGGGAGAAGCGAGTCGGGGGTACTAACAGGAAACCCACTGCAACTGCTCGTTGTCGAAACACTTGGGGCAAAAACCTGTTAGCACCAGAACACATACAGAGTTTAATGAAAGTAATATCAACAAAATACGACATGAAATATATCAGAGGGCATCACACCCCAGTGAATTAGTACCGACAACCAAAAACAACAATGCTAAGACACGGGAGCCACTGGCTTCATCCACACTGAACACCTGAAGCATCATGGATCATTAATATTTCATAGTTCGCAGAACGATCAGCTTGAGACGACACCACCTTAAGAACCCTTTGCACAACAACTTGAAACGGAGCACGATCTTCAACTTTTAGTAGTACTGCCCAATACAACATGAAGGAGAATGCAATAGACAACTTCTAAGGGGAGCATACCACATGTCCTCAAAAGAATTCTAAAGCGAGTACAAAACATTCCCCAATAGATGGCAACAGGCATATTATCACAAGTAACCACAACATTCAGAAAACGCTGCCAAGAGAAAATCTCGATTTTCAAAGGGATGTGAGCTTTCCAGATCCATTATGATGAGATCGGAGACAAATCTTTCTTGAGCCACTCATAAACAGACTTAGTAGAGAAAATGCACTTGTTATTAAGAGACCAGGAGATATTGTCTGACAACAAATTAAGATTGTAATTCCTGGTAGTAGATATAATATTTGTCATTGTTTAGTAAGCTTTCAAAAGGGTCTACATCTAAAAGTAAGCTCGAGCACAGTTGAAATAAATTGAGATAAGGTGCAACCCTGCCTTTGAAAAATGTCAAAAAGCACAAGGAACAATCTTTTAAAGCGACATCCAAGTGCCATGGGCAGTGCTAGATTCTAACAAAATTATCACTATTAAATGTTTTTCTCCTAGCAAAGTAAACATCTTTAAATTTCATAATAGCTCTCCAGCACGACGAGTCAGTGAAGAACAAGGCTTAATAGTGTCAATCGTTTTGTTGCGAAAATAACGAGCATGCACAATCTGTTGCCATAGACCTTGCCTAGTTTCCAATTTCCACCACCATTTGACTAAAAGGCTGATGTCCTGCTTCCTAAGATCCTCAATACCCAGGCCTCTAATCTTTTTAGATCGGAAAATCCTCGACCATTTAACCATATGATAAGCTCTTTTTTGCCCTTTTGCCAAAAGAAACGTCTATGATGCTTATCCATTTTATTGATAATGATTTTCTTTTTCAACAGAAACATAGACATGACATAGGAAGGAATGCCAGATAAACTAACATCAATCGGGATAGTCCTGCCTAGAGAAGATGTTTAATTACCAACCCGTGCGTCTAATTTGTTAATTAGCCTAGCATCCAAAAAAATCCTACTCAACATTTTTAAGCATGGAAAAAGCCACAGAAACCCCAAGTATCTCATGGGAAGAGTGCCAACTTGACATCCAAACATGTCAACATAGAAACCAGCAGCATCATTCTCCCTTCCAAGGCTCCAATAGTAAATACCCCGCTCTTCAGAAAGTTTATGTTTAACCTCAAAATCATATAAAATGTACAAAAGGTACTTAATGTTTAAATCTTTTCTGAAGGGGCGGGCGAGGGGGGGGGGAGGGGTGGTGGTCGGTCATACAAAATACAAAGGACAATACAGTCCGCATAATGTAAATTTCCCACCCCATTATGAATTAAATCGGGAGTAAGCCCTTGAATCAAATTGTCTCTCCGAGAAGATACCACCATTTTGGTGTGGCATTCAACCACTAAGTTAAAGAAAAAATGCGAAAGTGGGTCA
The DNA here is from genome assembly GCF_003073215.2 of Triticum urartu. Classification (NCBI taxonomy): domain Eukaryota; kingdom Viridiplantae; phylum Streptophyta; class Magnoliopsida; order Poales; family Poaceae; genus Triticum; species Triticum urartu. Next base: position 467,203,517 of record NC_053022.1, read on the forward strand.
CCCTGGCAAACCCCTTTAGCACTTTGAATATAAGGGCCCATCTCATCATTGATTTTAAATCAAAAGGTACCATTCTGCACTGAGACACCAACTGCACCACTTATCAGCAAACCCTCTAATCTTATGACAAGAAATAAGAAATCTCAATTCACTTTTATCATACGCTTTTTCAAAATCAAGCTTAAGAATAATGCCAACATGTTCCTTAATATGAGTATAATGCATGATATCATGCAAAGAAAGAATGCCATCCATGATGTTTCCGTCCTTCATTTGTTGAATACTAAAAAGTTTAGAGGCATAAGGCTCCAAACTAATATCCATCACTTTAGAGAGTAGTTTATAAGGACATCTTAAAAGGCAAATATGCATGTACCACTGGATTTTCTTAGCGTTAGAAGTTTTAGGGAAGGGAGTGATTATATCGTAGTTCAAATGTGGAACATCAAGTTTCCCCTCATAAAACCACTCAAATAGCCTGAATAAATCTCCACAAACAACCTTGCAACTTTGTTAATAGAATTCAACAAGAATGTTGGCAAGACCAAGGTACCTATTAGTGTCCATAACCAAGGGAGTAGCTTTATTTCATCCAAACTAAAAGGTTTGGTCAAGTTAAAAACATCATCAATGAAGAGTATTTCATTCTCAGGCCACAATAAAGGATCAATATTAAACAAGTTACTATGAGGCAGGAGTAGGGCCAAATAGGTTCCTTTAAAAGTTACTAGCATGGATCAAAAGCTTTTTAGTACCCTCAATGATCACATCACCACATTCAAGAGCATGCATAGTATTGTATTCTCCTCCTACCATTAGCAACTTTATGAAAAATGTCGTGTTATTATCACCTTGCAACAAGAGATGTTCATGAGATTTTTAAGCCAAAATGGCTCCTCATCAGCCTATAAAGCATTCAACGCAATAATAATTTCAGCTTTTCTCTTATAGGCTACTCCACAAAGGCCACATGTTTCTTCCAACAACACCAATTTTTGTAGTTCAAGTTTCAACATATTTTTCTTAATTTTATTGATTCCAACATTTTTGGAACCCCATCCTTTAAAATATCTCTTAATTATTTCAACTTTATATTCAAGATATCACTAGAACTAGATGTGTAAATAGGTTTTGGCCCAAATCTCAACAACAAAAGGAAGAAAACCAACATTCTTAAGCAAGGAAACATCAAATTTAAAGCACATATTACCAGGAGCTCTAAAAGCTGCCAATCCACAATCCAAGAGAAGGGGATGTCATCAGACATATCCTTAACTAGTTTTTTAGTAGAGACTAAAGGAAACAAATCCTACCACCTAGAAGACATGAGCACTCTGTCCAGATTCTCAAGGGTAGGGGTTCCTGATTGATGAGGACATCAATACCATTGTTACACCCACAGCCCCTGCTGCTATACATACTGGACCAATTACTAGAGCTCGCGCACGCCAATTGAATTATCAGGTACTTTCGTTTCTTGGTAACAATTCTAATGTTCATGAGAATATGATGCTGCCTAAATTGGATACATTTGTTTTGCTTACAAATGAAGAGCCTAGTTTGGACAAGAAAGATGAACCTTGGAGCAAGTTCAAGCATGGAGATGATGGCATGCGCAAGGGGATCAAGAACGGAGTTACAAGTGATGATTTTAGGACTTTGAAGCCACCATAAGGAGTGCATGAAGCATTGGACGAAATATACAAGATGCTACTTCATAAATTTCGTCTAGAGACAATTCTAGGTGCTGCGTCACCTTATTATTGGGCCAGGCCCATGTATTTTCTAAATACTTAAGTATAGGCTGTTTTTAGAGTCCGTATGTGTGGGGAAACAAGAGTTAGGGTTGGTTTCGGACCCCTCCTCCAATGGCCACGAAATTCCCCCCTCTTCCTCCATATATGCAGCCCTTAGGGCGTCGTTTAGACTTTGGGTTTTGTTTAGATTAAAAGTTCTCCATAGCTGCAACTTCGCGTACTTCGCTTGTGTCCAACGACCAGACCGAGACGTCACAGAACCCCACCTTCATTAATAAAGCTTTCCTCTTTTATTCGCAATATCCATATTGCAATCTCAGTTTCTTACTTGTTTTTCGTTTGCTCACGAGAAATAGACCCTCGTGGTCAGGTTGATCATGCTCCGGCGTGGTCAATAACCCTCGGAAGTTGGTTTAGTGATTGCTAAGGCGCTACGTTGGTAGTCGGATCGTCAAGTCGACTCCCACAGAAAACGATATCTATCTCATCGAAACATCGGGACACCTTCGCCTCTATCAAGTGGTATCAGAGTTCCATGTTGCTCGATGAGATTTTATAGTTTTTCGTAGTTTAGATCGAGTCTGTTTTTCATACCTACAGTCCATGAAAAAGCCAAAAAAATTAGGGTTAGTTCATCATATCCGAACCAGTCTGAGCCTTTGCATAGTCTTTTCAGTATTTTGCTTTGTTGAATTTGCGGTTGCATCGTCGTGTCTAGTTGCTAGTCTTAGAGTCTAGTCTTTTAGAGTTCCGAGTTCTGATCATAAGTTATCACGCCGCCGCCGCACCATCATCATCGCCCCTGCCATCTACCACCACCGCTTATCCGCCACCGATCCGTCTCCATATACCATCACCAATCCGTATCCACATACCACCACCAATCCATATCCATATACCACCATCGTTGCCATATCCTACCACCATATATCCACCACCAATCCGAGTTCCTGTTGTATTAGGTTTGTTTTCGAGATCCGTCTATTTCCGATTCATGTTTCCTTGCCTGAGTAGGTTTCGAAAAAAAGTCTGGAGACCCCCGGGCAGTTTTTAGGCCAAAATTTTCGCAGGCAAAAATATTTTTTCCCTATCCTATTTTTAGGCTTTTCTGAGTCTTTCGAGCCACGTGCCATCATAGTGATTTTTTGTCGCACTTTTTCGTCGTCGCTGCCCTGATTTTCGGAAAAAAGGCAAAAAAAAATCGTGCCCATCCTGTCAGTTTGACGAGGGAAGAGTTTTGAGACACTCGCCATTATAGTGATTTTTCGCAAAAAAAAGAGGAGTGCAAAAAAAAAACAGAGCGAAAAAAAAGTTTCGACAGTGTGATTTTCCCTTGTTTCCGTGCAGCGTAGTGATTTTGTTAGTGTTCTAGGCTCGCGTCTCTAGCACGGTCTAGCCTAGGACCGGCACAGCACCGTCGCTGAGCATTTATTCCACTTTGCATCTCTGAATTGATTATTGCTGACCCTTTTTGCTACCATATTCTAAGCCTTCCCAGCTCCACATACATATACGTCGTGCGTTTGACTCTCCCTGGTAATCGCTCTATCCAAGCTTTGAGAGTTTTGACTACGACGGTTGCCGATCACCGCCTGCTGCTGGGTAAGAACTGGTAAGAATTTGAGATTTGCTTGACGGATTTGTGACACCCACCACCACCTCTTATTAGTAGTCTGTAGGATCATATTCTTGTGTATTTCTATTGCTGCTAACCATGGCAGGATCACAAGCCGACGAGACTGACTGGGAGAACATGACGAATAAGGAGTTGCATGATAAATTTCAGCAAATGATGAGTGGACGGGTGCAAGATGTGCTAAATAGATTTGAAGAGGCCATGGAAAAGATAGATGGCATGGAGAAGACGTTTGAAACAAAGCTCGATAACAAGTTTAATGAATTGCTCGCGCGTCTGATAACCCACAAGTATAGGGGATCGCAACAGTTTTCGAGGGTAGAGTATTCAACCCAAATTTATTGATTCGACACAAGGGGAGCCAAAGAATATTCTCAAGTATTAGCAGCTGAGTTGTCAATTCAACCACACCTGGAAACTTAATATCTGCAGCAAAGTGTTTAGTAGCAAAGTAATATGATAGTATTGATAATGGTAGCAAAAGGTAACAGTAGTAAAAGCAATGTTTTTGGTATTTTGTAGTGATGATAGCAATAACAACGGAAAAGTAAATAAGCGAAGCATAATATATGGAAAGCTCGTAGGAAATGGATCGGTGATGGAGAATTATGCCGGATGCGGTTCATCATGTAACAGTCATAACCTAGGGCGACACAGAACTAGCTCCAGTTCATTGATATAATGTAGGATTGTATTCCGAATATAGCCATACGTGCTTATGGAAAAGAACTTGCATGACATCTTTTTGTTGGGTTTCGTAGTAATTTCAAAAAAAATCCTACGCACACGCAAGATCATGGTGATGCACAGCAACAAGAGGGGAGAGTGTTGTCTACGTACCCACGCAGACCGACTGCGGAAGCGTTGACACAACGTAGAGGAAGTAGTCGTACGTCTTCCCGATCCGACCGATCCAAGCACCGTTACTCCGGCACCTCCGAGTTCTTAGCACACGTACAGCTCGATGACGATCCCCGGGCTCCGATCCAGCAAAGCATCGGGGAGGAGTTTCGTCAGCAGGACGGCGTGGTGACGATCTTGATGTTCTACCATCGCAGGGCTTCGCCTAAGCACTGCTACAATATAATCGAGGTGGAATATGGTGGCAGGGGGCACCGCACACGGCTAAGGAACGATCTCAATGATCAACTTGTGTGTCTAGAGGTGCCCCCTGCCTCTGTATATAAAGAAGCCAAGGGGGAGGGGGCCGCCGGCCAGGAGGAGGGCGCAGGAGGAGTCCTACTCCTACCGGTAGTAGGACTCCCCCCCAATCCTAGTTGAACTAGGATTCCTCGAGGGGGAAAGAGAGAGAGGGGGGCCGGCCACCTATCCTAGTCCTAATAGGACTAGGGGAGGGGGGAGGCGCGCGGCCACCTTGGGCTGCCCCTTTCTCCTTTCCACTAAAGCCCATTAAGGCCCATATGGCTCCCGGGGGGTTTCGGTAACCTCCCGGTACTCCGGTAAAATCCCGATTTCACCCGGAACACTTCCGATGTCCAAATATAGGCTTCCAATATATCAATCTTTATGTCTCGACCATTTCGAGACTCCTCGTCATGTCCGTGATCACATCCGGGACTCCGAACTAACTTCGGTACATCAAAATGCATAAACTCATAATAACTGTCATCGTAACGTTAAGCGTGCGGACCCTACGGTTCGAGAATAATGTAGACATGACTGAGACACATCTCCGGTCAATAACCAGTAGCGGGACCTGGATGCCCATATTGGCTCCTACATATTCAACGAAGATCTTTATCGGTCAGACCGCATAACAACATACGTTGTTCCCTTTGTCATCGGTATGTTACTTGCCCGAGATTCGATCGTCGGTATCCAATACCTAGTTCAATCTCGTTACCGACAAGTCTCTTTACTCGTTCCGTAATACATCATCTCGCAACTAACTCATTGGCTGCAATGCTTGCAAGGCTTATGTGATGTGCATCACCGAGAGGGCCCAGAGATACCTCTCCGACAATCGGAGTGACAAATCCTAATCTCGAAATACGCAAACCCAATATCTACCTTTGGAGACACCTGTAGAGCTCCTTTATAATCACCCAGTTACGTTTTGACGTTTGGTAGCACACAAAGTGTTCCTCCGGTAAACGGGAGTTGCATAATCTCATAGTCATAGGAACATGTATAAGTCATGAAGAAAGCAATAGCAACATACTAAACGATCGGGTGCTAAGCTAATGAAATGGGTCATGTCAATCAGATCATTCAACTAATGATGTGACCTCGTTAATCAAATAAAAACACCTTGTTCATGGTTAGGAAACATAACCATCTTTGATTAATGAGCTAGTCAAGTAGAGGCATACTAGTGACACTAAGTTTGTCTATGTATTCACACATGTATTATGTTTCCGGTTAATACAATTCTAGCATGAATAATAAACATTTATCATGATATAAGGAAATAAATAATAACTTTATTATTGCCTCTAGGGCATATTTCCTTCAGTCTCCCACTTGCACTAGAGTCAATAATCTAGTTCACATCGCCATGTGATTTAACAGCAATAGTTCACATCACCATGTGATTAACACCCATAGTTCACATCGACATGTGATAAACACCCAAAGGGTTTACTAGAGTCAATAATCTAGTTCACATCGCTATGTGATTAACATCCAAAGAGTACTAAGGTGTGATCATGTTTTGCTTGTGAGATAATTTTAGTCAACGGGTCTGTCACATTCAGATCCGTAAGTATTTTGCGAATTTCTATGTCAACAATGCTCTGCACGGAGCTACTCTAGCTTATTGCTCCCACTTTCAATATGTATCTAGATCGAGACTTAGAGTCATCCATATCTGTGTCAAAACTTGCATCGACGTAACTTTTTACGACGAACCTTTTTTTGTCACCTCCATAATTGAGAAATATTTCCTTATTCCACTAAGGATAATTTTGACCGCTGTCCAGTGATCTACTCCTAGATCACTATCGTACTCCCTTGCCAAACTCAGTGGTAGGGCATACAATAGATCTGGTATACAGCATGGCTTACTTTATAGAACCTATGACTGAGGCATAGGGAATGACTTTCATTCTCTTTCTATCTTCTGCCGTGGTCGGGCTTTGAGTCTTACTCAAATTCACACCTTGTAACACAGGCAAGAAACCTTTTCTTTGACTGTTCCATTTTGAATTACTTCAAAATCTTGTCAAGGTATGTACTCATTGAAAAAACTTATCAAGTGTCTTGATCTATCTCTATAGATCTTGATACTCAATATGTAAGCAGCTTCACCGAGGTCTTTCTTTGAAAAACTCCTTTCAAACACTCCTTTATGCTTTGCAGAATAATTCTACATTATTTCCGATCAACAATATGTCATTCACATATACTTATCAGAAATGTTGTAGTGCTCCCACTCACTTTCTTGTAAATACAGGCTTCACCGCAAGTCTGTATAAAACTATATGCTTTGATCAACTTATCAAAGCGTATATTCCAACTCCGAGATTCTTGCACCAGTCCATAGATGGATCGCTGGAGCTTGCATATTTAGTGAACACCTTTAGGATCGACAAAACCTTCTAGTTGCATCGTATACAACTCTTCTTTAGTAAATCCATTAAGGAATGCAGTTTTGTTTATCCATTTGCCAGATTTCATAAAATGCGGCAATTGCTAACATGATTCGGACAGACTTAAGCATAGATACAAGTGAGAAAATCTCATCGTAGTCAACACCTTGAACTTGTCGAAAACCTTTTGCGACAATTCTACCTTTGTAGATAGTAACACTACTATCAACGTCCGTCTTCCTCTTGAAGATCCATTTATTTTCTATGGCTTGCCGATCATCGGGAAAGTCAACCAAAGTCCATACTTTGTTCTCATACATGGGTCATATCTCAGATTTCATGGCTTCAAGCCACTTTGCGGAATCTGGGCTCACCATCGCTTATTCATAGTTCGTAGGTTCATCATGATCTAGTAGCATGACTTCCAGAACAGGATTACCGTACCACTCTGGCGCGGATCTTACTCTGGTTGATCTATGAGGTTCAGTAGTATCTTGTTCTAAAGTTTCATGATCATCATCATTAGCTTCCTCACTAACTGGTGTAGGTGTCACAGAAACCGTTTTCTGTGAATGTACTACTTTCCAATAAGGGAGCAGGTACAGTTACCTCGTCAAGTTCTACTTTCCTCCCACTCACTTCTTTCGAGAGAAACTCCTTCTCCAGAAAGTTTCCGAATTTAGCAACAAAAGTCTTGCCTTCGGATCTGTGATAGAAGGTGTATCCAATAGTTTCCTTTGGATATCCTATGAAGACACACTTCTCCGATTTGAGTTTGAGCTTATCAGGATGAAACTCTTTCATATAAGCATCGCAACCCCAAACTTTAAGAAACGATAGCTTAGGTTTCTTGCCAAACCATAGTTCACATGGTGTCGTCTCAACGGATTTAGATGGTGCCCTATTTAACGTGAATGCAGCTGTCTCTAATGCATAACCCCAAAACGATAGTGGTAGATCGGTAAGAGACATCATAGATTGCACTATCCAATAAAGTACGGTTGTGACGTTCGGACACACCATTATGCTGTGGTGTTCCATGTGGCATGAGTTTGTGAAACTATTCCACATTGTTTTAATTGAAGACCAAACTCGTAACTCAAATATTTGTCTCCATGATCAGATCGTAGAAACTTTATTTTCTTGTCACGATGATTTTCCACTTCACTCTGAAATTCTTTGAACTTTTCAAATGTTTCAGACTTATGTTTCATCAAGTAGATATACCCATATCTACTCAAATCATATGTGAAGTTTAGAAAATAACGATACTTGCCGTGAGCCTTAACACTCATCGGACCGCATACATCAGTATGTATTATTTCCAATAAGTCAGTTGCTCGCTCCGGAGAACGGAGTCTTAGTCATCTTGACCATGAGGCATGGTTCACAAGCATCAAGTGATTCATAATCAAGTGATTCCAAAATCCCATCAGCATGGAGTTTCTTCATGCGCTTTACACCAATATGACCTAAACGGCAGTGCTACAAATAAGTTGCACTATCATTATTAACTTCACATCTTTTTGGTTTCAATATTATGAATATGTGTATCACTACGATCGAGATCCAATGAACTTGTTTCATTGGGTGTATGACCATCGAAGGTTTTATTCATGTAAACAGAACAACAATTATTCTCTGACTTTAATGAATAACTGTATTGCAATAAACATGATCAAATCATATTCATGCTCAATGCAAAAACCAAATAACACTTATTTAGGTTCAACACTAATCCCGAAAGTATAGGGGAGTGTGCGATGATGATCATATCAATCTTGGAACCACTTCCAACACACATTGTCACTTCACCCTTAACTAGTCTCTGTTTATTCTGCAACTCCCGTTTTGAGTTACTAATCTTAGCAACTGAACTAGTATCAAATACTGAGGGGTTGCTATAAACACTAGTAAAGTACACATCAATAACATGTATATCAAATATACTTATGTTCACTGTGCCATCCTTCTTATCTGCCAATCACTTGGGGTAGTTCCGCTTCCAGTGACCAGTCCCTTTGCAGTAGAAACACTTAGTCTCAGGCTTAGGACCAGACTTGGGCTTCTTCACTTGAGCAGCAACTTGCTTGCTGTTCTTCTTGAAGTTCCCCTTCTTCCCTCTGCCCTTTTCTTGAAACTAGTGGTCTTGTCTACCATCAACACTTGATGTTTTTCTCGATTTCTACCTTCGTCAATTTCCGCATTATGAAGAGCTTGGGAATCGTTTCCGTTATCCCTTGCATATCATAGTTCATCACGAAGCTCTTGTAGCTTGGTGGCAGTGATTGGAGAATTCTTTCAATGACGCAATCATCTAGAAGATTAACTCCCATCTGAATCAAGTGATTATTATACCCAGACATTTTGAGTATATGCTCACTGACAGAACTGTTCTCCTCCATCTTGCAGCTATCGAACTTGTTGGAGACTTTCATATCTCTCAACTCGGGTATTTGCTTGAAATACTAACTTCAACTCCTGGAACATCTCATATGCTCCATGACGTTCAAAACGTCTTTGAAGTCCCGATTCTAAGCTGTTAAGCATGGTGCACTAAACTATCAAGTAGTCATCATATTGAGCTAGCCAAACGTTCATAACGTCTGCATCTGCTCCTGCAATAGGTCTGTCACCTAGCGGTGCATCAAGGACATAATTCTTCTGTGCAGCAATGAGGATAAACCTCAGATCACGGATCCAATCTGCATCATTGCTACTAACATCTTGCAACACAATTTTTCTCTAGGAACATATCAAAATAAACATATGAAAGCAACAACGCAAGCTATTGATCTACAACATAATTTGCAAAATACTACCAGGACTAAGTTCATGATAAATTTAAGTTCAATTAATCATATTACTTAAGAACTCACACTTAGATAGACATCCCTCTAATCTTCTAAGTGATTACGTGATCCATATCAACTAAACCATAACCGATCATCACGTGAGATGGAGTAGTTTTCAATGGTGAACATCACTATGTTGATCATATCTACTATATGATTCACGCTCGAACTTTCGGTCTCCGTGTTCCGAGGCCATATCTGCATATGCTAGGCTCGTCAAGTTTAACCCGAGTATTCTGCGTGTGCAAAACTGGCTTGCACCCATTATAGATGGACGTAGAGCTTATCACACCCGATCATCACGTGGTGTCTGGGCACGACGAACTTTGGCAACGGTGCATACTCAGGGATAACACTTCTTGATAATTTAGCGAGAGATCATCTTATAATGCTACCGTCAATCAAAGCAAGATAAGATGCATAAAAAGATAAACATCACATGCAATCAATATAAGTGATATGATATGGCCATCATCATCTTGTGCTTGTGATCTCCATCTCCGAAGCACCGTCATGATCACCATTATCACCGGCGCGACACCTTGATCTCCATCGTAGCATCGTTGTCGTCTCGCCAATCTTATGCTTCCACGACTATCGCTACCGCTTAGTGATAAAGTAAAGCATTACATCGCGATTGCATTGCATACAATAAAGCGACAACCATATGGCTCCTGCCAGTTGCCGATAACTCGGTTACAAAACATGATCATCTCATACAATAAAATTCATCATCATGCCTTGACCATATCACATCACAACATGCCCGGCAAAAACAAGTTAGACATCCTCTACTTTGTTGTTGCAAGTTTTACGTGGCTGCTACGGGCTTTAAGCAAGAACCAATCTCACCTACGCATCAAAACCACAACGATAGTTTGTCAAATAGACTCCGTTTTAACCTTCGCAAGGACCGGGCGTAGCCACACTCGGTTCAACTAAAGTTGGAGAGACAGTCGCCCACAAGCCACCTATGTGCAAAGCACGTCGGGGGAACCGGTCTCGCGTAAGCGTACGCGTAATGTTGGTCCGGGTCGTCTCGTCCAACAATACCGCTGAACCAAAGTATGACATGCTGGTAGGCAGTATGACTTATATCGCCCACAACTCACTTGTGTTCTACTCGTGCATATAACATCAACATATAAAACCTAGGCTCGGATGCCACTGTTGGGTTTCGTAGTAATTTCAAAAAAATTCCTACGCACACGCAAGATCATGGTGATGCACAGCAACGAGAGGGGAGAGTGTTGTCTACGTACCCACGCAGACCGACTGCGGAAGCATTGACACAACATAGAGGAAGTAGTCGTACGTCTTCCCGATCCGACCGATCCAAGCACCGTTACTCCGGCACCTCCGAGTTCTTAGCACACGTACAGCTCGATGACGATCCCCGGGCTCCGATCCAGCAAAGCGTCGGGGAGGAGTTTCGTCAGCACGACGACGTGGTGACGATCTTGATGTTCTACCGTCGCAGGGCTTCGCCTAAGCACTGCTACAATATAATCGAGGTGGAATATGGTGGCAGGGGGCACCGCACACGGCTAAGGAACGATCTCAATGATCAACTTGTGTGTCTAGAGGTGCCCCCTGCCTCTGTATATAAAGAAGCCAAGGGGGAGGGGGCCGCCGGCCAGGAGGAGGGCGCAGGAGGAGTCCTACTCCTACCGGGAGTAGGACCCCCCCCCAATCCTAGTTGGACTAGGATTCCCCGAGGGGGAAGAGAGAGAGGGGGGCCGACCACCTATCCTAGTCCTAATAGGACTAGGGGAGGGGGGAGGCGCGCGGCCACCTTGGGCTGCCCCTTTCTCCTTTCCACTAAAGCCCATTAAGGCCCATATGGCTCCCGGGGGGTTCCGGTAACCTCCCGGTACTCCGGTAAAATCCCGATTTCACCCGGAACACTTCCGATGTCCAAATATAGGCTCTCCAATATATCAATCTTTATGTCTCGACCATTTCGAGACTCCTCGTCATGTCCGTGATCACATCCGGGACTCCGAACTAACTTCGGTACATCAAAATGCATAAACTCATAATAACTGTCATTGTAACGTTAAGCGTGCGGACCCTACGGTTCGAGAATAATGTAGACATGACTGAGACACATCTCCGGTCAATAACCAATAGCGGGACCTGGATGCCCATATTGGCTCCTACATATTCAACGAAGATCTTTATCGGTCAGACCGCATAACAACATACGTTGTTCCCTTTGTCATCGGTATGTTACTTGCCCGAGATTCGATCGTCGGTATCCAATACCTAGTTCAATCTCGTTACCGGCAAGTCTCTTTACTCGTTCCGTAATACATCATCTCGCAACTAACTCATTGGCTACAATGCTTGCAAGGCTTATGTGATGTGCATCACCGAGAGGGCCCAGAGATACCTCTCCGACAATCGGAGTGACAAATCCTAATCTCGAAATACGCCAACCCAACATCTACCTTTGGAGACACCTGTAGAGCTCCTTTATAATCACCCAGTTACGTTGTGACGTTTGGTAGCACACAAAGTGTTCCTCCGGTAAACGGGAGTTGCATAATCCCATAGTCATAGGAACATGTATAAGTCATGAAGAAAGCAATAGCAACATACTAAACGATCGGGTGCTAAGCTAATGAAATGGGTCATGTCAATCAGATCATTCAACTAATGATGTGACCTCGTTAATCAAATAACACCTTGTTCATGGTTAGGAAACATAACCATCTTTGATTAACGAGCTAGTCAAGTAGAGGCATACTAGTGACACTAAGTTTGTCTATGTATTCACACATGTATTATGTTTCCGGTTAATACAATTCTAGCATGAATAATAAACATTTATCATGATATAAGGAAATAAATAATAACTTTATTATTGCCTCTAGGGCATATTTCCTTCACTTTTGTCCTACCCTCCCGTGGCAGCGGGGTCCTTACGAAAACTAAGAGATATTAAGGCCTCCTTTTAATAGAGAACCGGAACAAAGCATTAACACATAGTGAATACATGAACTCCTCAAACTACGGTCATCACCGGTAAGTATCCCGATTATTGTCAGTTCGGGGTTAACGGATCATAACACATAATAGGTGACTATAGACTTGCAAGATAGGATCAAGAACACTCATATATTGATGAAAACATAATAGGTTCAGATCTGAAATCATGGCACTCGGGCCCTAGTGACAAGCATTAAGCATAGCAAAGTCATAGCAACATCAATCTCAGAACATAGTGGACACTAGGGATCAAACCCTAACAAAACTAACTCGATTACATGATAGATCCCATCCAACCCATCACCGTCCAGCAATCCTACGATGGAATTACTCACGCACGGCCGTGAGCATCATGAAATTGGTGATGGAGGATGGTTGATGATGACGATGGCGACGGATTCCCCTCTCTGGAGCCCCGAACGGACTCCAGATCAGCCCTCCCGAGAGGTTTTAGGGCTTGGCGGCGGCTCCGTATCGTAAAACGCGATGATTTCTTCTCCCTGATTTTTTTCTCATCGAAACTCAATATATGGAGGTGGAGTGAGAGTCGGAGAGGCAACAGGGGGCCCACGAGGTAGGGGGCGCGCCCCCCCACCCTCGTGGCAAGGTGGTGGGCCCCCTGGCCTTCATCTTTGGCAGGTATTTTTCTTATTTTATGAAAAGTGTCTCCGTGAATTTTCAGGTCATTCTGAGAACATTTGCTCCTGCACATAAATAACACCATGGTAGTTCTACTGAAAACAGCGTCAGTCCAGGTTAGTTCCATTCAAATCATGCAAGTTAGAGTCCAAAATAAGAGCAAAAGTGTTTGGAAAAGTAGATACGTTGGAGACGTATCGGCGTCTTCCACCACCACCACCGGCTGACGACTACATCCATGTCGCGAAATAGCCCTCCGCCAAGCGAGCCGTCTTCCTCTTGCGCCTGGCCAAACTGTTGGTGCTGCTGTTGATACTTCTGTGGCTCATGTTGCTGATGCGGAGGACGATGATTTTGCGGAAGATTACGAGGATGAGGTTGATCAAAATCATAACTACATGCAACCACCAGGTCGTCCACATGCAAATAATGGCAATGGTAGGGCTCCTCCTTAGGTACAAGATCATGACCATCTCCATAAACTGAAATTGAATATTCCACCATTTGAGGGTAGATATGTTCCTGATATATATCTTACTTGGGACTTAGAAACTGAACAATGATTTACATGTTTACAATATCCTGAGGAGAGACGTGTTCCTGCTGTTGTTTGTGCTTTCACTAGCTTTGCATGTGTTTGGTGGTCTAAACATTGTAGATTATATCCTATTCCAGCTACTTGGGCTGCTTTGAAAACTGCTATGCGTACTTGTTGGGTTCCACCATATTATCAATGTGAATTACTTCAAAAATTGCAGCGTTTAAGACAAGGAAAAAATTCTGTAGAAGAATATTATCATGAATTACAAACTGGCATGATTAGATGTGGTATTGTTGAGGAGAATGAAGCTATTCTTGCACATTTTATGTGTGGATTAAATAGAGAGATTCAAACCATTCTAGAGTATAAGGAGTATACTAATATCACTCGTTTATTCCATCTTGCTTGTAAAGCTGAACGTGAAGTGTAGGATCGACAGGCATTGGCGCGAACTAACTTTTCTGCAGGTCAATCTTCATCATGAACACCACGTGCATCCTCTACTTACACTGCACCAGCATCTCCATTTGGTGCCACCTCCAGCCATGATACAATAAAGTAGACACAACCACCACTATCTGCCAAGAGCACACCTGCCGGGCCTGCGCAGAGCTCTTCTTCTTCCATGGCATCAACAGGGCACACAAGTGATATTATTTGTCGTCGTTGTAAGGGAAGAGGACATTTTGCGAGAGAATGCAAATCTCAGTGTGTGATGATTGCTACTGAGGATGGTGGGTATGAGTCCGCTAGTGACTATGATGAGGAGACTTTGGCTCTTATTACACATGAAGAACACGGTGGAGAGGATTCTGATCATGACACGCAATACATGGCTGCTGAAGATGCTGACAGGTATGAATGTTTAGTTGCTCAACGTGTTTTGAGTGTGCAGGTTACACAAGCTGAGCAAAATCAAAGGCATATTTTGTTCCATACAAAGGGAGTTGTGAAGGAACGTTCTGTTCGCGTCATCATAGATGGAGGGAGTTGCAATAACTTGACTAGCATGGAGATGGTGGAGAAGCTATCTCTCACCACAAGACCACATCCACATCCTTACTACATCCAATGGTTCAACAACAGCGGCAAGGTTAAGGTAACATGTACTGTTCGTGTGCATTTTAGTATCTCTACATATGCTGATTATGTTGATTGTGATGTGGTACCTATGCAAGCATGTTCCTTAGTACTTGGTAGACCATGGCAATTTGATAAAAACTCTATACACCATGGTACAAACAATCAGTATACTCTTGTTCATAAGGATAAAAATATTACTTTGCTTCCTATGACTCTTGATTCCATTTTGAAAGATGATATTAATAGAGCTAATAAAGCAAAACAGGAGAAACATAAGAGTGAAAATCAGATTGTGGCAAAATAATTTGAGAAACAAATGAAGCCTAATAATAAACCATCTAGTGTTGTTTCTGAAATTAAACTGAAAAGTACATGTTTACTTGCCACCAAATCTGATATTGATGATCTAGATTTTAGCAAATCTGTTTGTTATGCTTTTGTGTGCAAAGAGGCATTATTTTCATTCGAGGACGTGCCTTCCTCTTTACCTCCTGCTGTCACTAACATTTTGCAGGAGTTCGCTGACATCTTTCCACAAGACGTGCCACCGGGATTACCACCTATTCGAGGGATTGAGCATCAAATTGACTTAATTCCCAGTGCATCATTAGCCAACCGTGCACCATACCGTACCAATCCAGAGGAGACGAAGGAGATTATGCGTCAAGTACAAGAACTGCTCGACAAAGGTTATATACGCGAATCCCTTAGTCCTTGTGATGTTCCTATCATTTTAGTGCCGAAAAAGGATGGTACGTCGCGTATGTGTGTTGATTGTAGAGGCATTAATAATATTACTATTCGTTATTGTCATCCTATTCCTAGGCTAGATGATATGCTTGATGAATTGAGTGGCTCTACAATATTCTCCAAAGTTGATTTGCGTAGTGGATACCATCAAATTCGTATGAAATTGGGAGATAAATGGAAAACAACATTTAAAACTAAGATTGGATTATATGAGTGGTTAGTCATGCCTTTTGGGTTAACTAATGCACCTAGTACTTTCATGAGATTAATGAACGAAGTTTTACGTGCTTTCATTGGACTATTTGTGGTAGTTTACTTTGATGACATATTGATTTATAGTAAATGTTTGAAGGAACATTTAGAACATTTACGTGTTGTTTTTATTGCTCTACGTGATGCACGTTTGTTTGGTAACCTTGGAAAGTGCACCTTTTGCACCGACCGAGTATCTTTTCTTGGCTATGTTGTTACTCCATAGGGAATTGAAGTTGATAAAGCCAAGATTGAAGCTATTGAGAGTTGGCCGCAACCCAAAATGGTCACACAAGTGAGGAGTTTCCTTGGCCTCGCTGGTTTCTATAGGCGTTTTGTGAGAGATTTCAGCACCATTGCTGCACCTCTCAATGAGCTTACAAAGAAGGATGTGCCTTTTGTTTGGGGTACCACACAGGAAGAAGCCTTCACGGTATTAAAAGATAAGTTGACACATGCTCCTTTACTCCAACTTCCTGATTTTAATAAGACTTTTGAGCTTGAATGTGATGCTAGTGGAATTAGATTAGGAGGTGTGTTATTAGAAGATGGCAAACCTGTTGCATACTTTTCTGAAAAATTGAGTGGGTCTAGTCTGAACTATTCTACTTATGATAAAGAATTATATGCTGTTCTTCGGACCTTAGAAACATGGCAACATTATTTATGGCCCAAGGAATTTGTTATACATTCTGATCATGAATCTTTGAAACACATTAAAAGTCAAGAAAAACTGAACCATAGACATGCTAAATGGGTTGAATTCATTGAGACTTTCCCTTATGTCATTAAACACAAGAAGGGTAAAGAAAATGTTATTGCTGATGCATTGTCTCGTCATTATACTATGCTTTCACAACTTGACTTTAAAATATTTGGTTTGGAGACCATCAAAGATCAATATGTGCATGATGCTGAATTTAAAGATGTATTGCAGAATTGTAAGGAATGGAGAACTTAGAACAAGTTCGTTCTCAACGATGGATTTGTGTTTCGTGCTAACAAGCTATGCATTCCAGTCCGTTCGTCTCTTGTTGTTGCAGGAGGCGCATGGAGGAGGATTAATGGGACACTTTGGCGTCAAGAAAACGGAGGATATACTTGCTACACATTTCTTTTGGCCAAAGATGAGACGGGATGTTGAGCGTTTTGTTGCTCGCTGCACTACATGTCAAAAAGGTAAGTCACGACTCAATCCTCATGGTTTATATATGCCTTTGCCTGTACCTAGTGTTCCTTGGGAGGATATATCTATGGACTTTGTTTTAGGTTTACCTCAAACAAAGAAGGGGAGGGATAGCATATTTGTTGTCATCGATAGGTTCTCGAAAATGGCACACTTTATACCATGTCATAAAAGCGATGATGCTGTTAATGTTGCTGATTTGTTCTGTCGTGAAATTATTCGCTTGCATGATGTGCCAAATACTATTGTTTCAGATCATGATACTAAATTTCTTAGCCACTTTTGGAGATGTTTATGGGCTAAGTTGGGGACTAAACTGCTTTTTAGTACTACTTGTCACCACCAAACTGATGGAAAAACTGGAGTAGTCAATAGAACATTGTCTACTATGCTTAGGGCTGTTTTGAAGAATAATAAGAAAATGTGGGAAGAATGCTTGCCTCATATTGAATTTGCTTATAATCGTTCATTGCATTCTACTACTAAGATGTGCCCTTTTGAAATTGTGTATGGTTTCCTACCTCGTGCACCTATTGATTTGTTGCCTCTTCCATCTTCGGAGAAGGTTAATTTTGATGCTAAAGAACGTGCTGAATTGATTTTAAAAATGCATGAGTTAACTAAGGAAAACATTGAGCGTATGAATGCTAAATATAATCTTGCTAGAGATAAGGGTAGAAAACATGTTGTGTTTGCACCTGGAGATCTTGTTTGGTTACATTTGCGTAAGGATAGATTTCCTAATTTGCGCAAATCAAAACTAAAGCCACGTGCTGCTGGTCCTTTTAAGGTGTTAGAGAAAATAAATGATAATGCATATAAACTTGAGCTGCCTGCAGATTTTGGGGTTAGTCCCACTTTTAACATTGCATATTTGAAGCTGTTAGGAAACGTAGTAATTTCAAAAAATTTCCTACGCACACGCAAGATCATGGTGATGCATAGAAACGAGAGGGGAGAGTGTTGTCTACGTACCCTCGTAGACCGAAGCGGAAGCGTTGACGCAACGTAGAGGAAGTAGTCGTACGTCTTCCCGGTTCAACCGATCCAAGCACCGTTACTCCGGCACCTCCGAGTTCTTGGCACACGTTCAGCTCGATGACGCTCCCCGGGCTCCGATCCAGCAAAGCTTCGGGGAAGAGTTCCGTCAGCACGACGGCGTGGTGACGATGTTGATGTACTACCGTCGCAGGGCTTTGCCTAAGCACCGCTACAATATTATCAAGGATTATGGTGGAAGGGGGCACCACACACGGCTAAGAATATGATCACGTGGATCAACTTGTGTGTCTAGGGGTGCCCCCTGCCCCCGTATATAAAGGATCAAGGGGAGGAGGCCGGCCGGCCCTCTATGGCGCGCCAAGGAGGAGTCCTCCTCCTAGTAGGAGTAGGACTCCTACTAGGAGGGGGAAAGAAGTGGGGAGGGAGAGGGAAAGGGGGGCGCCCCCCCTCTCCTAGTCCAATTTGGACCAGGGGGGAGGAGGCACGCGGCCCACCTTTGGCTGCCCCTCTCTCTCTCCACTAAGGCCCATATGGCGCATTACTTCTCCCGGGGGGGTTCCGGTAACCCTCCGGCTCTCCGGTTTTCTCCGAAATCACCCGGAACACTTCCGGTGTCCGAATATAGCCGTCCAATATATCAATCTTTATGTCTCGACCATTTCGAGACTCCTCGTCATGTCCGTGATCACATCCGGGACTCCGAACTAACTTCGGTACATCAAAACTCATAAACTCATAATATAACTATCATCGAAACCTTAAGCGTGCGGACCCTACGGGTTCGAGAACAATGTAGACATGACCGAGACACGTCTCCGGTCAATAACCAATAGCGGAACCTGGATGCTCATATTGGCTCCTACATATTCTATGAAGATCTTTATCAGTCATACCGCATAACAACATACGTTGTTCCCTTTGTCATCGGTATGTTACTTGCCTTAGATTCGATCGTCGATATCTCAATACCTAGTTCAATCTCGTTACCGGCAAGTCTCTTTACTCGTTTCGTAATACATCATCTCGCAACTAACTCATTAGTTGCAATGCTTGAAAGGCCTTGATTGAAAGTGCAACTATCCCTAGGTGGTTTTGGTAATTCATAACAACATATATCTCATTGAGCTAATGCTATTCCAAGATGATTATTTCAGGAAAGCTCAATGATTGGCATGGCATGGATGTGAAAGTGGAACCCTCAAAATGCTAAGGACAAAGGATTGGCTCAAGCTCAAAAGCTCAAGACTCTTCATTTTATATTTTAGTGATCCAAGATCACATTGAGTCTTTAGGAAAAGCCAATACTATCAAGGAGGGATGAGGTGTTGCTTAATGAGCCTCTTGCTTCATGTGCTTAGTGATATGCTCCAAAACCCTCAACTACTTTCCCACTTCCACATATGACTTAAACCCTAAGCCAAACTCGGTCCTACCGATTCTTCCTATCCGGCGCCACCGAGTTTCACTTGTCATAAGCCACTGCCAAACCCTAGCAATTCGGTTCTACCGATAGGGATCTCGGTCTCACCGAGATGGGATTGCAAACTCTCTGTTTCCCTTTCGTAACTTTTCGGTCTCACCGAAAGAGCGAATCGATCCCACCGAGATTGCAATGTAAATTCAGTGTTTCCCCTTTGTAACTTTTCGGTCTCACCGAAAGAGAAAATCGGTCCCACCGAGTTTGCCTGACCAACTCTCTGGTTAGCTAATTACCAAATTCGGTCTCACCGAGTTTGTGTAATCGGTCTCACTGAGATTACGTTATGCCCAAACCCTAACCATATCGGTCCTACCGAGTTGCATGTCAGTCCCACCGAAAATCTCTAACGGTCACTAGGTTTACATTTTCGGTCCGACCGAGTTTGTTGATTCGGTCCCACCGAGATTGGAAAACTGTGTGTAACGGTTGGATTTTGTGTGGAGGCTATATATACCCCTCCACCTCCTCTTCATTTGAAGAGAGAGCCATCAGAACACATACACCATTCCAACTCATATGTTCTGAGAGAGAACCACCTACTCATGTGTTGAGACCAAGATATTCCATTCCTACCATATGAATCTTGATCTCTAGCCTTTCCAAGTTGCTTTCCACTCAAAATCTTCTTTCCACAAAATCCAAATCCTATGAGAGAGAGTTGAGTGTTGGGGAGACTATCATTTGAAGCACAAGAGCAAGGAGTTCATTATCTACACACCATTTGTTACTTCTTGGAGAGTGGTGTCTCCTAGATTGGCTAGGTGTCACTTGGGAGCCTCCGACAAGATTGTGGAGTTGAACCAAGGAGTTTGTAAGGGCAAGGAGATCGCCTACTTCGTGAAGATCTACCGCTAGTGAGGCAAGTCCTGTGTGGGCGATGGCCATGGTGGGATAGACAAGGTTGCTTCTTCGTGGACCCTTTGTGGGTGGTTGATTCTTCATGGACCCTTCGTGGGTGGATCCCTGTGTGGACTCGCGCAACCGTTACCCTTTGTGGGTGGAGCCCTCCGTGGACTCTTGCAACCGTTACCCTTTGTGGGTTGAAGTCTCCATCAACGTGGATGTAGGATAGCACCACCTATCCGAACCACGGGAAAAACATCCGTGTCTCCAATTGCGTTTGAATTCTCCAAACCCTTCCCTTTACATTCTTGCAAGTTGCATGCTTTACTTTCCGCTGCCAATATACTCTTTGCATGCTTGCTTGAATTGTGTGATGATTGCTTGACTTGTCCTAAAATAGCTAAAATCTGCCAAGAACTAAAATTGGGAAAAGGTTAAGTTTTTATTTGGTCAAGTAGTCTAATCACCCCCCCCTCTAGACATACTTTCGATCCTACAAGTGGTATCAGAGCTTTGGTCTCCATTTGCTTTGATCTCCATAGCTTTTGGTGGTCATAGCCTTGGTTTCACAACCTAGGAGAGTATGGCGTCTAGCAAGGGAAATTATCACCGTAGAGGTCCCTACTTTGATGGTACTAATTTTGCTAGTTGGAAGCATAAAATGAAAATGCATATTCTTGGACATAACCCCGCCGTTTGGGCTATTGTGTGTGTTGGTTTGCAAGGTGACTTCTTTGATGGGAAAGAACCAAACCATGAAGCTACCGCGGATGAGTTGAAGATGTTGCAATACAATGCTCAAGCTTGTGATATTCTCTTCAACGGATTGTGCCCCGAAGAATTCAACAAAATCATCCATCTTGAGAATGCGAAGGAAATTTGGGACACTTTGATTGATATGCACGAAGGTACCGACTCCGTCAAGGAATCCAAGTTGGATGTGCTTCAAAGTCAACTTGACAAGTTCAAGATGAAGGATGGTGAAGGTGTCGCTGAAATGTACTCTAGGCTTGCTCTCATCACAAATGAGATTGCCGGCTTAGGAAGTGAAGAGATGACCGATAGATTCATCATCAAGAAGATTCTAAGAGCCTTGGATGGAAAATATGATACCGTGTGCACATTGATCCAAATGATGCCCAATTACAAAGATCTCAAGCCAACGGAGGTGATTGGAAGAATTGTTGCTCATGAGATGTCACTTAAGGATAAAGAGGAACTTCACAACAAATCAAGTGGTGCCTATAAAGCCTCATGTGAAGCCCCTACATCATCAAGTGAGAAACAAGACTTCAATGAAGAATTGAGCTTAATGGTGAAGAACTTCAACAAGTTCTACAAGAGTAGAAGCAAAGATAGAAGCTTCAAGTCAAGGTCCTACAATGACAAAAGATCTTCTAGTCGAGAGCGAAACTGCTACAGTTGTGGAAGATCCGGACACTATTCCAATGAGTGTACGACTCCCTACAAGAGAAGAGAAGATTCTCCAAAAAGAAGAAGCAAAAAATCACCACCAAGAGAGAGAAGGAGTAGAGATGATCGTTATGAACGAAGATACTCATGGAAAAGCAAGGATTCGGAAAGGAAGGAAAAATCATCAAGTAGCTACACAAGACGAAGACATCAAGCTCATGTTGGTGAATGGGTATCCGGCTCCGACTCCGACAGCCACTCCGAGAGAAGTTATCACTCCGACTCCAAAGATACTCAAGATGATGGTGTTGCCGGTCTAGCACTTGTGTCAACCAACTCCTACGACATATTTGTTGGGTTTCGTAGTAATTTCAAAAAATTTCCTACGCTCACGCAAGATCATGTGATGCATAGCAACGAGAGGGGAGAGTGTTGTCTACGTACCCACGCAGACCGACTGCGGAAGCGTTGACACAACGTAGAGGAAGTAGTCGTACGTCTTCCCGATCCGACCGATCCAAGCACCGTTACTCCGGCACCTCCGAGTTCTTAGCACACGTACAGCTCGATGACGATCCCTGGGCTCCGATCCAACAAAGCGTCGGGGAGGAGTTCCGTCAGCACGATGGCGTGGTGACGATCTTGATGTTCTACTGTCACAGGGCTTCGCCTAAGCACTGCTACAATATAATCGAGGTGGAATATGGTGGCAGGGGGCACCGCACACGGCTAAGGAACGATCTCAATGATCAACTTGTGTGTCTAGAGGTGCCCCCTGCCTCCGTATATAAAGGAGCCAAGGGGGAGGGGGCCGCCGGCCAGGAGGAGGGCGCAGGAGGAGTCCTACTCCTACCGGGAGTAGGACTCCCCCCCAATCCTAGTTGGACTAGGATTCCCTGAGGGGGAAAGAGAGAGAGGGGGCCGGCCACCTCTCCTAGTCCTAATAGGACTAGGAGAGGGGGGAGGCGCGCGGCCACCTTGGGCTGCCCCTTTCTCCTTTCCACTAAAGCCCATTAAGGCCCATATGGCTCCCGGGGTGTTCCGGTAACCTCCCGGTACTCCGGTAAAATCCCGATTTTACCCGGAACACTTCCGATGTCCAAATATAGGCTTCCAATATATCAATCTTTATGTCTCGACCATTTCGAGACTCCTCGTCATGTCCGTGATCACATCCGGGACTCCGAACTAACTTCGGTACATCAAAATGCATAAACTCATAATAACTGTCATTGTAACGTTAAGCGTGCGGACCCTACGGTTCGAGAATAATGCAGACATGACTGAGACACATCTCTGGTCAATAACCAATAGCGGGACCTAGATGCCCATATTGGCTCCTACATATTCAACGAAGATCTTTATCGGTCAGACCGCATAACAACATACGTTGTTCCCTTTGTCATCGGTATGTTACTTGCCCGAGATTCGATCGTCGGTATCCAATACCTAGTTCAATCTCGTTACCGGCAAGTCTCTTTACTCGTTCTGTAATACATCATCCCGCAACTAACTCATTTAGTTGCAATGCTTGCAAGGCTTAAGTGATGTGCATTACCGAGAGGGCCCAGAGATACCTCTCCGACAATCGGAGTGACAATGACAAATCCTAATCTCGAAATACGCCAACCCAACGTACCTTTGGAGACACCTGTAGAGCTCCTTTATAATCACCCAGTTACGTTGTGACGTTTGGTAGCACACAAAGTGTTCCTCCGGTAAACGGGAGTTGCATAATCTCATAGTCATAGGAACATGTATAAGTCATGAAGAAAGCAATAGCAGAATACTAAACGATCGTGTGCTAAGCTAATGGAATGGGTCAGTCAATCACATCATTCTCCTAATGATGTGATCGTTAATCAAATGACAACTCATGTCTATGGTTAGGAAACATAACCATCTTTGATCAACGAGCTAGTCAAGTAGAGGCATACTAGTGACACTCTGTTTGTCTATGTATTCACACATGTATTATGTTTCCGGTTAATACAATTCTAGCATGAATAATAAACATTTATCATGATATAAGGAAATAAATAATAACTTTATTATTGCCTCTAGGGCATATTTCCTTCACCTTCAGTCTCCCACTTGCACTAGAGTCAATAATATAGATTACACCGTAATGATTCTAACACCCATGGAGCCTTGGTGCTGATCATGTTTTGCTCGTGGAAGAGGCTTAGTAAATGGGTCTGCAACATTCAGATCCGTATGTATCTTGCAAATCTCTATGTCTCCCACCTGGACTAGATCTCGAATGGAATTGAAGCGTCTCTTGATGTGCTTGGTTCTCTTGTGAAATCTGGATTCCTTTGCCAAGGCAATTGCACCAGTATTGTCACAAAAGATTTTCATTGGACTCGATGCACTAGGTATGACACCTAGATCGGATATGAACTCCTTCATCCAGACTCCTTCATTTGCTGCTTCTGAAGCAGCTATGTACTTCGCTTCACATGTAGATCCCGCTACAACGCTTTGTTTAGAACTGCACCAACTGACAGCTCCACCGTTTAATGTAAACACGTATCCGGTTTGCGATTTAGAATCATCCGGATCAGTGTCAAAGCTTGCATCAACGTAACCATTTATGACGAGCTCTTTGTCACCTCCATATACGAGAAGCATATCCTTAGTCCTTTTCAGGTATTTCAGGATGTTCTTGACCACTGTCCAGTGATCCACTCCTGGATTACTTTGGTACCTCCCTGCTAGACTTATAGCAAGGCACACATCAGGTCTGGTACACAGCATTGCATACCCGATAGATCCTATCGCTGATGCATAGGGAACATATTTCATATTCTCTCTATCTTCTGCAGTGGTCGGGCATTGAGTCTTACTCAATTTCACACCTTGTAACACAGGCAAGAATCCTTTCTTTGCTTGATCCATTTTGAACTTCTTCAAAATTTTGTCAAGGTATGTTGTTTGTGAAAGTCCAATTAAGCGTTTTGATCTATCTCTATAGATCTTAATGCCTAATATGTAAGCAGCTTCACCGAGGTTTTTCATTGAAAAACTCTTATTCAAGTATCCCTTTATGCTATCCAGAAATTCTATATCATTTCCAATTAGTAATATGTCATCCACATATAATATCAGAAATGCTACAGAGCTCCCACTCACTTTGTTGTAAATACAGGCTTCTCCAAAAGTCTGTATAAAACCAAATGATTTGATCACACTATCAAAACGTTTATTCCAACTCCGAGAGGCTTGCACCAGTCCATAAATGGATCGCTGGAGCTTGCACACTTTGTTAGCTCCCTTTGGATCGACAAAACCTTCTGGTTGCATCATATACAACTCTTCTTCCAGAAATCCATTCAGGAATGCAGTTTTGACATCCATCTGCCAAATTTCATAATCATAAAATGCGGCAATTGCTAACATGATTCGGACAGACTTAAGCATCGCTACGGGTGAGAAGGTCTCATCGTAGTCAACCCCTTGAACTTGCCGAAAACCTTTTGCGACAAGTCGAGCTTTGTGGACAGTAATATTACCGTCAGCGTCAGTCTTCTTCTTGAAGATCCATTTATTCTCAATTGCTTGCCGATCATCGGGCAAGTCAACCAAAGTCCATACTTTGTTCTCATACATGGATCCCATCTCAGATTTCATGGCTTCAAGCCACTTTGTGGAATCTGGGCTCACCATTGCTTCTTCATAGTTCGTAGGTTCATCATGATCTAGCATCATGACTTCCAGGACGGGATTACCGTACCACTCTGGCGCGGATCTTACTCTGGTTGATCTACGAGGTTCAATAGTATCTTGTTCTGAAGTTTCATGATCATTATCATTGACTTCCTCACTAACTGGTGTAGGTGCCACAGAAACAGTTTTCTGTGATGTACTACTTTCCAATAAGGGAGCAGGTACAGTTACCTCGTCAAGTTCTACTTTCCTCCCACTCACTTCTTTCGAGAGAAACTCCTTCTCCAGAAAGTTTCCGAA
This sequence comes from Triticum urartu, assembly GCF_003073215.2. Lineage (NCBI taxonomy): Eukaryota > Viridiplantae > Streptophyta > Magnoliopsida > Poales > Poaceae > Triticum > Triticum urartu. The sequence continues at coordinate 467,229,468 of NC_053022.1, forward strand.
TTTAGCAACAAAAGTCTTGCCTTCGGATCTGTGATAGAAGGTGTATCCAATAGCTTCCTTTGGATATCCTATGAAGACACATTTCTCCGATTTGGGTTCGAGCTTATCAGGTTGAAGCTTTTTCACATAAGCATCGCAGCCCCAAACTTTCAGAAATGACAACTTTGGTTTCTTGCCAAACCACAGTTCATAAGGCGTCGTCTCAACGGATTTTGATGGTGCCCTATTTAACGTGAATGCGGCCGTCTCTGGAGCGTATCCCCAAAACGATAGCGGTAAATCAGTAAGAGACATCATAGATCGCACCATATCCAGTAAAGTACGATTACGACGTTCGGACACACCATTACGCTGAGGTGTTCCGGATGGCGTGAGTTGCGAAACTATTCCACAATTTTTCAAATGTACACCAAACTCGTAACTCAAATATTCTCCTCCATGATCAGATCGTAGAAACTTTATTTTCTTGTTACGATGATTTTCAACTTCACTCTGAAATTCCTTGAACCTTTCAAATGTTTCAGACTTATGTTTCATTAAGTAGATATACCCATATCTGCTTAAATCATCTGTGAAGGTGAGAAAATAACGATATCCGCCACGAGCCTCAATATTCATCGGACCACATACATCTGTATGTATGATTTCCAACAAATCTGTTTCTCTCTCCATAGTACCGGAGAACGGTGTTTTAGTCATCTTGCCCATGAGGCACGGTTCGCAAGTACCAAGTGATTCATAATCAAGAGGTTCCAAAAGCCCATCAGTATGGAGTTTCTTCATGCGTTTTACACCGATATGACCTAAACGGCAGTGCCACAAATAAGTTGCACTATCATTATCAACTCTGCATCTTTTGGCTTCAACATTATGAATATGTGTATCACTACTATCGAGATTTATCAAAAATAGACCACTCTTCAAAGGTGCATGACCATAAAAGATATTACTCATATAAATAGAACAACCATTATTCTCTGATTTAAATGAATAACCGTCTCTCATCAAACAAGATCCAGATATAATGTTCATGCTCAACGCTGGCACCAAATAACAATTATTTAGGTCTAATACTAATCCCGAAGGTAGATGTAGAGGTAGCGTGCCGACCGCGATCACATCGACTTTGGAACCATTTCCCACGCGCATCGTCACCTCGTCCTTTGCCAGTGTTCGCTTAATCCGTAGTCCCTGTTTCGAGTTGCAAATATTAGCAACAGAACCAGTATCAAATACCCAGGTGCTACTGCGATCTCTAGTAAGGTACACATCAATAACATGTATATCACATATACCTTTGTTCACCTTGCCATCCTTCTTATCCGCCAAATACTTGGGGCAGTTCCGCTTCCAGTGACCAGTCTGCTTGCAGTAGAAGCACTCAGTTTCAGGCTTAGGTCCAGACTTGGGTTTCTTCTCCTGAGCAGCAACTAGCTTGCCGTTCTTCTTGAAGTTCCCCTTCTTCTTCCCTTTGCCCTTTTTCTTGAAACTAGTGGTCTTGTTAACCATCAACACTTGATGCTCCTTCTTGATTTCTACCTCCGCAGCTTTCAGCATTACGAAGAGCTCGGGAATAGTCTTGTTCATCCCTTGCATATTATAGTTCATCACGAAGCTCTTGTAGCTTGGTGGCGGTGATTGGAGAATTCTGTCAATGACGCAATCATCTGGAAGATTAACTCCCATCTGAATCAAGTGATTATTATACCCAGACATTTTGAGTATATGCTCACTGACAGAACTGTTCTCCTCCATCTTGCAGCTATAGAACTTATTGGAGACTTCATATCTCTCAATCTGGGCATTTGCTTGAAATATTAACTTCAACTCCTGGAACATCTCATATGCTCCATGACGTTCAAAACGTCGTTGAAGTCCCGATTCTAAGCCGTAAAGCATGGCACACTGAACTATCGAGTAGTCATCAGCTTTGCTCTACCAGACGTTCATAACATCTGGTGTTGCTCCAGCAGCAGGCCTGGCACCCAGCGGTGCTTCCAGGACGTAATTCTTCTGAGCAGCAATGAGGATAATCCTCAAGTTACGGACCCAGTCCGTGTAATTGCTACCATCATCTTTCAACTTTGCTTTCTCAAGGAACGCATTAAAATTCAACGGAACAACAGCACGAGCCATCTATCTACAATCAACATAAACAAGCAAGATACTATCAGGTACTAAGTTCATGATAAGTTTAAGTTCAATTAATCAAATTACTTAAGAACTCCCACTTAGATAGACATCCCTCTAATCCTCTAAGTGATCACGTGATCCAAATCAACTAAACCATAACCGATCATCATGTGAGATGGAGTAGTTTTCAATGGTGAACATCGTTATGTTGATCATATCTACTATATGATTCACGCTCGACCTTTCGGTCTCCGTGTTCCGAGGCCATATCTGCATATGCTAGGCTCGTCAAGTTTAACCTGAGTATTCTGCGTGTGCAAAAACTGGCTTGCACCCGTTGTAGATGGACGTAGAGCTTATCACACCCGATCATCACGTGGTGTCTGGGCACGATGAACTTTGGCAACAGTGCATACTCAGGGAGAACACTTCTTGATAATTTAGCGAGAGATCATCTTATAATGCTACCGTCAATCAAAGCAAGATAAGATGCATAAAAAGATAAACATCACATGCAATCAATATAAGTGATATGATATGGCCATCATCATCTTGTGCTTGTGATCTCCATCTCCGAAGCACCGTCATGATCACCATCGTCACCGGCGCGACACCTTGATCTCCATCGTAGCATCGTTGTCGTCTCGCCAATCTTATGCTTCCACGACTATCGCTACCGCTTAGTGATAAAGTAAAGCATTACATCGCGATTGCATTGCATACAATAAAGCGACAACCATATGGCTCCTGTCAGTTGCCGATAACTCGGTTACAAAACATGATCATCTCATACAATAAAATTCATCATCATGCCTTGACCATATCACATCACAACATGCCCTACAAAAACAAGTTAGACGTCCTCTACTTTGTTGTTGCAAGTTTTACGTGGCTGCTACGGGCTTTAAGCAAGAACCAATCTCACCTACGCATCAAAACCACAACGATAGTTTGTCAAATAGACTCTGTTTTAACCTTCGCAAGGACCGGGCGTAGCCACACTCGGTTCAACTAAAGTTGGAGAGACAGTCGCCCGCAAGCCACCTATGTGCAAAGCACGTCGGGGGAACCGGTCTCGCGTAAGCGTACGCGTAATGTTGGTCCGGGTCGTCTCGTCCAACAATACCGCTGAACCAAAGTATGACATGCTGGTAGGCAGTATGACTTATATCGCCCACAACTCACTTGTGTTCTACTCGTGCATATAACATCAACATATAAAACCTAGGCTCGGATGCCACTGTCGGGTTTCGTAGTAATTTCAAAAAATTTCCTACGCTCACGCAAGATCATGGTGATGCATAGCAATGAGAGGGGAGAGTGTTGTCTACGTACCCACGCAGACCGACTGCGGAAGCATTGACACAACGTAGAGGAAGTAGTCGTACGTCTTCCCGATCCGACCGATCCAAGCACCGTTACTCCGGCACCTCCGAGTTCTTAGCACACGTACAACTCGATGACGATCCCCGGCCTCCGATCCAGCAAAGCGTCGGGGAGGAGTTCTGTCAGCACGACGGCGTGGTGACGATCTTGATGTTCTACTGTCGCAGGGCTTCGCCTAAGCACTGCTATAATATAATCGAGGTGGAATATGGTGGCAGGGGGCACCGCACACGGCTAAGGAACGATCTCAATGATCAACTTATGTGTCTAGAGGTGCCCCCTGCCTCCGTGTATAAGGGAGCCAAGGGGGAGGGGGCCGCCGGCTAGGAGGAGGGCGCAGGAGGAGTCCTACTCCTACCGGGAGTAGGACTCCCCCCCCCCAATCCTAGTTGGACTAGGATTCCCTGAGGGGGAAAGAGAGAGGGGGGGCCGGCCAGCTCTCCTAGTCCTAATAGGTCTAGGGGAGGGGGGAGGCGCGCGGCCACCTTGGGCTGCCCCTTTCTCCTTTCCAATAAAGCCCATTAAGGCCCATATGGCTCCCGCGGGGTTCCGGTAACCTCCCGGTACTCCGGTAAAATCCCGATTTTACCCGGAACACTTTCGATGTCCAAATATAGGCTTCCAATATATCAATCTTTATGTCTCGACCATTTCGAGACTCCTCGTCATGTCCGTGATCACATCCGGGACTCCGAACTAACTTCGGTACATCAAAATGCATAAACTCATAATAACTGTCATCGTAACGTTAAGCGTGCGGACCCTACGGTTCGAGAATAATGCAGACATGACTGAGACACATCTCTGGTCAATAACCAATAGCGGGACCTAGATGCCCATATTGGCTCCTACATATTCAACGAAGATCTTTATCGGTCAGACCGCATAACAACATACGTTGTTCCCTTTGTCATCGGTATGTTACTTGCCCGAGATTCGATCGTCGGTATCCAATACCTAGTTCAATCTCGTTACCGGCAAGTCTCTTTACTCGTTCCCGTAATGCAACATCCTATAACTAACTCATTAGTCACATTGCTTGCAAGGCATATAGTGATGTGCATTACCAAGAGGGACCAGAGATACCTCTCCAATACCCGGAGTGACAAATCCTAATCTCGATCTATGCCAACTCAACAAACACCATCGGAGACACCTGTAGAGCATCTTTATAGTCACCCAATTACATTGTGACGTTTGATAGCACACTAAGTGTTCCTCCAGTTATTTGGGAGTTGCATAATCTCATAGTTATGGGAACATGTACAAGTTATGAACAAAGCAATGGCAACAAACTAACGATCATCGTGCTAAGCTAACGGATTGGTCAAGTCAATCACATCATTCTCTAATGTTGCGATCCCGTTAATCAAATGACAACGCATGTCAATGGTTAGGAAACTTGACCATCTTTGAATAACGAGCAAGTTAAGTAGAGGCATACTAGTGACACTCAGTTTGTCTCTGTATTCACACATGTACTAAATTTTCGGTTAATACAATCCTAGCATGAATAATAAACATTTATCCTGATATAAGGAAATATAAATAACAACTTTATTATTGCCTCTAGGGCATATTTCCTTCACCCCCATCCTTCCCTAGAACAACGCCTCCACGGAGGGCCGAGACGCCAGAGCGCCTTCGCTGTCTGGCTAAGCCTTTCACCCGGGAGCAGGAAAGGGGAGGGGGCGGCCATGGAATCTCAACACTCCCTCAAGAGGGGGCACGACACCGGCTCGCCGACGATGTCGAGGTCGACACGAAGGGTTTCCCCTGTTCCAAAGAGCCCACCACCCCACCCTCAATAGCCAGAGCCGCGAGCAAATCGGCGAGGAACGACCACATCAAGGAGGAAGGAGGCTAGGGAGCAAAATAGAAGAGGCCATTGAAGCCACCTGCTGCCGCAACGAACCCTCACCACTTAGGGCTTCTAGAATGGATGACTAGCACTTGCAAGCGCCATCCACCAGAGAGATCGACGCCGCCGTCTCCATCGAGGGCCGCCGCCCTGGCTTCCAAAGCCCCTTGCGTCGGTGCAAGGCAATATATATTTTTACGGGGTTAACGGACGGACACCGGTGGAGGTTCAGGATTGGAAAATAAGGAGAAGAAGGGGCCAACCCCCATGAAATTCAGGAGGAGAGATTTAGTTAGAAAAGATTGTAAAATGTGTGTATAAGTTTGTGGATGTAGTGCTATTGGGTGAAGGGGACCCACAATGAAATTCAGAGGGGGATTAGTGGAAGGTTAGTGAATAGACTCAATATGAAATTCGGACGGTGGTTGGTGCTCGGACTAGCGTGTAGGGGGCTTCGTAGAAAAATCCTCTATAAGATTTGAGTTAAGTTAATGCCATTGTTGCACGTAAACCTTCCTATACGGGTTGGTGGACATGCTCAATGATTTATGAAAAGAAAACCTGACTGTAAATTAATTTGAACCTATCATCAGAACTGATTGTGCAAAATTCTTGAGACTAGACTAATCATCTAGTCAGGGTCATTCGGATTTAGTCTCCTTCTTTAAGGAAGCACTATTGTATACACCCTCGGTCCCAAAATACAAGATCAGTTTTTGCACTGACATAACGTCAAACATGATCTTATATTTTAGGACGGATTGAGTAGTATTTAGTCGGTGTGACCTTGTGAGTCGTGTTAAGCGCGAGATCTGATGGTCCATTGACGCGTGCCAGATCTCCTAGGGTGCCTAATTTCAATGTCCTAGATTTTTTTGTGGAGGTAAAGGTAAAGGGCTAATTTGTGTGAGGACCAATATGTGATTAGGTGGCTAGGAAAGTGGTTGCATCCTAAACCAGTAAGGATTCAATATCAGATGTATTTGAGTTGTGATAGAAAGGGAAAACTAAAATGCATAAAAAATCTCAAATAAAAATTTAACATGGATTTTTGTCCTATCCTATAAAATTTCTTTAGCCGTCATTGACTTTGTCCATTGGAATTTGTGCCAAAAGATGTCTAATTAACTTTTCTGTTTATAAGATATTTATATGTTTATAGGGTAAATAATGGTACTCCATCCGATCCAAATTAATTGACGTTATACTAAAGCAGCGCCAATTAATATGGATCGGAGGGAGTACATGATTTGCAATAAAATGGTCATATACACTTATATTCCAAGTTTCTCTAAAACTTGTAGTATGTTGTAAGCACTTCTATACTATCGAAATTCGTAAACAAACTAAACCTGAGAGGAACTACCTTAGGAACATGAGGAGTGTCAAACACAACAAGCTAGAGCATGAATCTTATCATTCCACTAAGTCAGACGAGCAGACATGCTGAAATGTAGAAAAGTAAGTGCAAGGGAATACATATGTGTATACCTAACAAAGCAAGAATGGCACAAATTCAAGGAAAAGAAAGCATTGAAGCTTTGGTGGTAGCTTTCAAGAGAGACAATAATTCCGTAAATGACTGTGAACACCATTAAATTCTTGAATATACACAGTCAATTAGAAAAGACTGCTCGTAAATCTGTTTGATTCACATATAATCATGTTCTAAAGAAAAGATTCACATATTATCATGAGTTGAAGAAGCACCCAATTTTGAGTGATGTGGATATCCAAGGGGGCAATAATTATCTAAATGACTTATTCCCATGATTGAGTAGTGTTAAATCATAAGCTATGCATATCAGACATAAAAATGATTAATGCATTTTTATTTATTACACCCTTAGTTTTTTCCGATCATAATTGCTAGTACTTTTTCCGTACTAATTGTAACATGATAGATGGTTGTATTTTTTGCGTGTGTATGAGAATAAAATGAATGGAAGTCAAGTTGAATTTTGTTTACGTGTACAAATGATATAGTGTTAAGAAACAAAGCTTGCAAGTAAGCATGTACACATGTCATACATTGACATGGTTGTAGTGTATATGATGTCGCATTGCCATTATCTCAAGGAAATGAAAACAACAATATACACAATTAGTCTTGATGTCAATTGGCCACTTTTATTTTATGAAATATTATTTATCAAAATCAACTGACGGTAGTTTTTGCACATGTAAGTTCCATTTCATTTTTTTGTACATACTGTTAAAGTAATGAAAATTACCGCATAACTATTGTTCTACGGTTTCCGGGTAAAAAAACCATTTCATGGAACTTTGTTATCAACTCTGCAAACATACTTTGTTATCGAACTTAATAGTTGTCCTCTGTATCTGACTTTCATATACATAACTTAGATGTAAAGAGGAAACTTTGACAAATTGCAAATATGTCAACCACCAACATAGACGAGCTCGACGTAATAGGCACGCATCAATGGTTTTGGGTATATTATTGATACCAGATTACATTTGTGCAACATGTATAGCATTAAAATGGAAAATGTGCCAATACGAGATTTCATCCAGACATCAGATCCTACTGAAAGCTTCCACACACACCACTCTCCTCCCAGGCATTTCAATATTACCAAGATCTCCAGCTTAATTATTACTCAGTATATTTAGCTGTCTGATGCTTTTGATAAGTGGAAACATCCTTGGGGAAGCTCTTCCTTTTCATCCATTAAAATGTATAAAAACTTGACGATAGGAGAGCCTACTGCCCCATCTTCAAGAGAATTTGGAAAAATGTTGCTATGCTCAGATACAAATTTTCCTTTTGGTTCTTTCTACACGACGAAGTTAATACGAGGAATCTGAAGGAAATATGCCCTAGAGGCAATAATAAAGTTATTATTTATTTGCTTATATCATGATAAATGTTTATTATTCATGCTAGAATTGTATTAGCCAGAAACATAATACATGTGTGAATACATAGACAAATAGAGTGTCACTAGTATGCCTCTACTTGACTAGCTCGTTGATCAAAGATGGTTATGTTTCCTAACCATAGACATGAGTTGTCATTTGATTAACAGGATCACATCATTAGGAGAATGATGTGATTGACTTGACCCATTCCGTTAGCTTACCACTTGATCGTTTAGTTTGTTGCTATTGTTTTCTTAATGACTTATACATGTTCATGACTATGAGATTATGCAACTCCCGTTTACTGGAGGAACACTTTGTGTGACACCAAACGTCACAACGTAACTGGGTGATTATAAAGGTGCTCTACAGGTGTCTCCGAAGGTACTTGTTGGGTTGGCATATTTCGAGATTAGGATTTGTCACTCCGATTGTCGGAGAGGTATCTCTGGGCCCTCTCGGTAATGCACATCACTTAAGCCTTGCAAGCATTGCAACTAATGAGTTAGTTGTGGGATGATGTATTACGGAACGAGTAAAGAGACTTGCCGGTAACGAGATTGAACTAGGTATTGAGATACCGACGATCGAATCTCGGGCAAGTAACATACCGATGACAAAGGGAACAACGTATGTTGTTATGCGGTTTGACCGATAAAGATCTTCGTAGAATATGTAGGAGTCAATATGAGCATCCAGGTTCCGCTATTGGTTATTGACCGGAGACGTGTCTCGGTCATGTCTACATAGTTCTCGAACCCGTAGGGTCCGCACGCTTAAAGTTCGATGACGGTTATATTATGAGTTTATGTGTTTTGATGTACCGAAGGAGTTCGGAGTCCCGGATGAGATCGGGGACATGACGAGGAGTCTCGAAATGGTCGAGACGTAAAGATCGATATATTGGACGACTATATTCGGACATCGTAAAGGTTCCAAGTGATTCGGGTATTTTCGGAAGTACCGGGGAGTTACGAGAATTTGTATTGGGCCTTAATGGGCCATACGGGAAAGGAGAGAAAGGCCTCAAAGGGTGGCCGCACCCCTCCCCATGGGCTGGTCCGAATTGGACTAGGGAGGGGGGGGGCGCCCCCTTCCTTCCTTCTCCTTTTCCCTTCCTATTCCTTCCATCCTACTCCTACTACTTGGAAGGGCTCCTAGTTCTACTAGGAAAGGGGGAATCCTACTCCGGTGGGAGTAGGTGTTGGGGAACGTAGGAATTTTCAAAAAATTTCCTACGCACACGCAAGATCAAAGTGATGCATAGCAACGAGAGGGGAGAGTGTTGTCTACGTACCCTCGTAGACCGACAGCGGAAGCGTTATGACAACGCGGTTGATGTAGTCGTACGTCTTCACGGCCCGACCGATCAAGCACCGAACACGGGCACCTCCGAGTTTAGCACACGTTCAGCTCGATGACGATCCCGGACTCCGATCCAGCAAACTGTCGGGAAGAGTTCCGTCAGGCACGCGCTGGGTGCGATCTTGATGTTCTAACGTCGCAGGGCTTCGCCTAAGCAACGCTACAATATTATCGAGGATTAATGGTGGAAGGGGGCACTCGCACACGGCTGAAAAACAATCACGAGGATCAACTTGTGTGTCTAGAGGTGCCCCCACCCCCGTTATATAAAGGAGCAAGGGGGGAGGAGGCCGGCCCTAGGGAGGGCGCGCCAAGGGGAGTAGGATTCCTACTCCTAGTTGGAGTAGGTTTCCTCCTTTCCTAGTCAATTAGGAGAAGGGGGAAAGGGGGGAAAAGAGGGGAAGGAGGGAGAGAGGGGCGCGCCCCAACCCCTTGTCAATTCGGACTAGGCTTGGGAGGGCGCGCGCCACCTCCTGGTCCTTGCTTCTTCCTCGTATTCCCGTACTCCCCGGTACCTCCGAAAATACCGAATCACTCGGAACCTTTTCCGATTGCGAATAATAGTCGTCCAATATATCGATCTTTATCTCGACCATTTCTGAGACTCCTCGTCATGTCCCCGATCTCATCTGGGACTCCGAACTCCTTCGGTACATCAAAACTCATAAACTCATAATATAACTATCATCGAAACCTTAAGCGTGCGGACCCTACGGGTTCGAGAACAATGTAGACATGACCGAGACATGTCTCCGGTCAATAACCAATAGCGGAACCTGGATGCTCATATTGGCTCCCACATATTCTACGAAGATCTTTATCGGTCAGACCGCATAACAACATACGTTGTTCCCTTTGTCATCGGTATGTTACTTGCCCGAATTTCGGTCGTCGGTATCTTAATACCTAGTTCAATATCGTTACCGGCAAGTCTCTTTACTCGTTCTATAATACATCATCTCACAACTAACTCATTAGTTGCAATGCTTGCAAGGACTTATGTGATGTGCATTACCGAGAGGGCCCAGAGATACCTCTCCGACAATCGGAGTGACAAATCCTAATCTCGAAATACGCCAACCCAACATGTACCTTTGGAGACACCTGTAGAGCACCTTTATAATCACCCATTTACGTTGTGACGTTTGGTAGCACACAAAGTGTTCCTCCGGCAAACGGGAGTTGCATAATCTCATAGTCATAGGAACATGTATAAGTCATGAAGAAAGCAATAGCAACATACTAAACGATCGGGTGCTAAGCTAATGGAATGGGTCATGTCAATCAGATCATTCACCTAATGATGTGATCCCGTTAATCAAATAAAAACTCTTTGTCCATGGTTAGGAAACATAACCATCTTTGATTAACGAGCTAGTCAAGTAGAGGCATACTAGTGACACTCTATTTGTCTATGTATTCACACATGTATTATGTTTCCGGTTAATACAATTCTAGCATGAATAATAAACATTTATCATGATATAAGGAAATAAATAATAACTTTATTATTGCCTCTAGGGCATATTTCCTTCAGTCTCCCACTTGCACTAGAGTCAATAATCTAGTTCACATCGCCATGTGATTCAACACTAAGAGTTCACATCACCATGTGATTAACACCCATAGTTCACATCGTCATGTGACCTATACCCAAAGGGTTTACTAGAGTCAATAATCTAGTTCACATTATTTATGTGATTAACTCCCAAAGAGTGCTAAGGTGTGATCATGTTTTGCTTGTGAGATAATTTTAATCAACGGGTCTGTCACATACAGATCCGTAAGTATTTTGCGAATTCTATGTCTACAATGCTCTGCACGTAACTACTCTAGCTAATTGCTCCCACTTTCAATATGTATCTAGATCGAGACTTAGAGTCATCCAGATCTGTGTCAAAACTTGCATCGACGTAACTTTTTACGACGAACCTTTTGTCACCTCCATAATCGAGAAATATTTCCTTATTCCACTAAGGATAATTTTGACCAATGTCCAGTGATCTACTCTTAGATCATTATTGTACTCCCTTGCTTAACAGAGTGTAGGGTATACAATAGATCTGGTACACATCATGGCATACTTTATAGAACCTATGGCTGAGGCATAGGGAATGTCTTTCATTCTCTTTCTATCTTCTGCCGTGGTCGGGCTTTTAGTCTTACTCAATTTCATACCTTGTGACACAGCCAAGAACTCTTTCTTTGACTGTTCCATTTTTGAACTACTTCAAAATATTGTCAAGGTATGTACTCATTGAAAAAACTTATCAAGCGTCTTGATTTATCTCTATAGATTTTGATGCTTAATATGTAAGCAGCTTCACCGAGGTCTTTCTTTGAAAAACTTCTTTAAGAACACTCCTTTATGCTTTGCAGATTAATTCTACATTATTTCCGATCAACAATATGTCATTCACATATACTTATCAGAAATGCTGTAGTGCTCCCACTCACTTTCTTGTAAATACAGGCTTCATCGCAAGTCTGTATAAAACTATATGCTTTGATCAACTTATCAAAGCGTATATTCCAACTCCGAGATGTTTGCACCAGTCTATAGATGGATCGCTGGAGCTTGCATATTTTGTTAGCACCTTTAGGATTGACAAAACCTTCTGGTTGTATCATATACAACTCTTCTTTAATAAATCTATTAAGGAATGCAGTTTTGTTTATCCATTTGCCAGATTTCATAAAATGCGGCAATTGCTAACATGATTCGGACAGACTTAAGCATAGATATGAGTGAGAAACTCTCATCGTAGTCAACACCTTGAACTTGTCGAAAACCTTTTGCGACAATTCTAGCTTTGTAGATAGTAACACTACCATCAGCGTCTGTCTTCCTCTTGAAGATCCATTTATTCTCAATTGCTTGCCGATCAGTGGGCAAGTCAACCAAAGTCCATACTTTGTTCTCATACATGGATCCCATCTCAGATTTCATGGCTTCAAGCCATTTTGCGGAATCTGGGCTCACCGTCGCTTCTTCATAGTTCGTAGGTTCATCATGATCTAGTAGCATGACTTCCAGAATAGGATTACCGTACCACTCTGGCGCGGATCTCACTCTGGTTGATCTACGAGGTTCAGTAGTATCTTGTTCTGAAGTTTCTTGATCATCATCATTAGCTTCCTCACTAACTGGTGTAGGTGTCACAGAAACAGGTTTTTGTGATGTACTACTTTCCAATAAGGGAGTAGGTATAGTTACCTCGTCAAGTTCTACTTTCCTCCCACTCACTTCTTTCGAGAGAAACTCCTTCTCCAGAAAGTTTCCGAATTTAGCAACAAAAGTCTTGCCTTCGGATCTGTGAAAGAAGGTGTATCCAATAGTTTCCTTTGGATATCCTATGAAGACACATTTCTCCGATTTGGGTTCGAGCTTATCAAGTTGAAGCTTTTTCACATAAGCATCGTAGCCCCAAACTTTCAGAAATGACAACTTTGGTTTCTTGCCAAACCACAGTTCATAAGGCGTCGTCTCAACGGATTTTGATGGTGGCCTATTTAACGTGAATGCGGCCGTCTCTAGAGCGTATCCCCAAAATGATAGCGGTAAATCAGTAAGAGACATCATAGATCGCACCATATCTAGTAAAGTATGATTACGACGTTCGGACACACTATTACGCTGTGTTGTTCCGGGTGGCGTGAGTTGCGAAACTATTCCACAATTTTTCAAATGTACACCAAACTCGTAACTCAAATATTCTCCTCCACGATCAGATCGTAGGAATTTTATTTTCTTGTTACGATGATTTTCTACTTCACTCTGAAATTCTTTGAACTTTTCAAATGTTTTAGACTTGTGTTTCATTAAGTAGATGTACCCATATCTGCTTAAGTCATCTGTGAAGGTGAGAAAATAACGATATCTGCCACGAGCCTCAATATTCATCGGACCACATACATCTGTATGTATGATTTCCAACAAATCTGTTGCTCTCTCCATAGTACCGGAGAACGGTGTTTTATTCATCTTGCCCATGAGGCACGGTTCGCAAGTACCAAGTGATTCATAATCAAGTGGTTCCAAAAGTCCATCAGCATGGAGTTTCTTCATGCGCTTTACACCAATATGACCTAAACGGCAGTGCTACAAATAAGTTGCACTATCATTATTAACTTTGCATCTTTTGGCTTCAATATTATGAATATGTGTATCACTACAATCGAGATCCAACAAACCATTTTCGTTGGTGTGTATGACCATAGAAGGTTTTATTCATGTAAACAGAACAACAATTGTTCTCTAACTTAAATGAATAACCGTATTGCAATAAACATGATCAAAGAATATTCATGCTCAACGCAAACACCAAATAACACTTATTTAGGTTCAACACTAATCTCGAAAGTATAGGGAGTCTGCAATGATGATCATATCAATCTTGGAACCACTTCCAACACACATCATCACTTCACCCTTAACTAGTCTCTGTTTATTCTGCAACTCCCGTTTCGAGTTACTAATCTTAGCAACTGAACTAGTATCAAATACTGAGGGGTTGCTATAAACACTAGTAAAGTACACATCAATAACATGTATATCAAATATACTTATGTTCACTTTGCCATCCTTCTTATCTACCAATCACTTGGGGTAGTTCCGCTTCTAGTGACCAGTCCCTTTGCAGTAGAAACACTTAGTCTCAGGCTTAGGACCAGACTTGGGCTTCTTCACTTGAGCAGCAACTTGCTTGTTCTTCTTCTTGAAGTTCCCCTTCTTCCCTCCGCCCTTTTCTTGAAACTAGTGGTCTTGTCTACCATCAACACTTGATGTTTTTCTCGATTTCTACCTTCGTCAATTTCCGCATTACGAAGAGCTTGGGAATCGTTTCCATTATCCCTTGCATATCATAGTTCATCACGAAGTTCTACTAACTTGGTGATGGTGACTAGAGAATTCTGTCAATCACTATCTTATCTGGAAGATTAACTCCCACTTGATTCAAGCGATTGTAGTACTCAGACAATCTGGGCACATGCTCACTAGTTGAGCGATTCTCCTCCATCTTTTAGCTATAGAACTTGTTGGAGACTTCATATCTCTCAACTCGGGTATTTGCTTGAAATATTAACTTCAACTCCTGGAACATCTCATATGCTCCATGACGTTCAAAACGTCTTTGAAGTCCCGATTCTAAGCCATTAAGCATGGTGCACTAAACTATCAAGTAGTCATCATATTGAGCTAGCCAAACGTTCATAACGTCTGCATCTGCTCCTGCAATAGGTCCGTCACCTAGCGGTGCATCAAGGACATAATTCTTCTGTGCAGCAATGAGGATATACCTCAGATCACGGATCCAATCCGCATCATTGCTACTAACATCTTTCAGCACAATTTTCTCTAGGAACATATCAAAATAAACACAGGGAAGCAACAACGCGAGCTATTGATCTACAACATAATTTGCAAAATACTACCAGGACTAAGTTCATGATAAATTTAAGTTCAATTAATCATATTACTTAAGAACTCCCACTTAGATAGACATCCCTCTAATCCTCTAAGTGATTACATGATCCAAATCAACTAAACCATGTCCAATCATCACGTGAGATGGAGTAGTTTCATTGGTGAACATCACTATGTTGATCATATCTACTATATGATTCATGCTCGACCTTTCGGTCTCCGTGTTCCAAGGCCATATCTGTATATGCTTGGCTCATCAAGTATAACCTGAGTATTCCGCGTGTGCAACTGCTTTGCACCCGTTGTATTTGAACGTAGAGCCTATCACACCCGATCATCACGTGGTGTCTCAGCACGAAGAACTTTCGCAACGGTGCATACTCAGGGAGAACACTTCTTGATAATTAGTGAGAGATCATCTTATAATGCTACCACAATCTAAGCAAGATAAGATGCATAAAAGATAAACATCACATGCAATCAATATAAGTGATATGATATGGCCATCATCATCTTGTGCTTGTGATCTCCATCTTCGAAGCACCGTCGTGATCACCATCGTCATCGGCGCGACACCTTGATCTCCATCGTAGCACCGTTGTCGTCTCGCCAATCTTATGCTTCCACGACTATCGCTACCGCTTAGTGATAAAGTAAAGCATTATAGCGCGATTGCATTGCATACAATAAAGCGACAACCATATGGCTCCTGCCAGTTGCCGATAACTCGGTTGCAAAACATGATTATCTCATACAATAAAATTTAGCATCATGTCTTGACCATATCACATCACAACATGCCCTGCAAAAACAAGTTAGACGTCCTCTACTTTGTTGTTGCAAGTTTTACGTGGCTGCTACGGGCTTAAGCAAGAACCAATCTTACCTACGCATCAAAACCACAATGATAGTTTGTCAAGTTGGTGCTGTTTTAACCTTCGCAAGGACCGGGCGTAGCCACACTTGATTCAACTAAAGTTGGAGAAACTGTCACCCGCTAGCCACCTTTGTGCAAAGCACGTCGGGAGAAACCTTTGTGCAAAGCACGTCATGTCCATGATCTCATCAGGGACTCCGAACAAACTTAGGTTCATCAAAACACGAAACTCATAATACAAATCATCATCGAACGTTATGCGTGCAGACCCTACGGGTTCAAGAACTGTGTAGACATGACCGAGACATATCTCTGGTCAATAACCAATAGCGGAACCTGGATGCTCATATTGGCTCCTACATATTCTTTGAAGATCTTTATCGGTCAAACCGCATAACAACATACGTTGTTCCTTTTGTCATCGGTATATTACTTGCCTGAGATTCGATCGTCGATATCATCATACCTAGTTCAATCTCATCACCGGCAAGTCTCTTTACTCGTTCCGTAATGCATCATCCCGTAACTAACTCATTAGTCACATTGCTTGCAAGGCTCATAGTGATGTGCATTATCGAGAGGGCCCAAAGATACCTCTCCGATACACGGAGTGACAAATCCTAATCTCGATCTATGCCAACTCAACAAACACCATTGGAGACACCTGTAGAGCATCTTTATAATCACCCAGTAACGTTGTGACGTTTGATAGCACACAAGGTGTTCCTCCAGTATTCGGGAGTTGGATAATCTCATAGTCCGAGGAACATGTATAAGTCATGAAGAAAGCAATAGCAGAAAAACTAAACGATCATTATGCTAAGCTAAGGATGGGTCTTGTCCATCACATCATTCTCTAATGATGTGATCCCGTTCATCAAATGACAACACATGTCTATGGCTAGGAAACTTAACCATCTTTGATTAACGAGCTAGTTAAGTAGAGGCATACTAGGGACAGTCTGTTTGTCTATGTATCCACACATGTACTAAGTTTCCAGTTAATACAATTCCAGCATGAATAATAAACATTTATTATGGTATAAGGAAATATAAATAACAACTTTATTATTGCCTCTAGGGCATATTTCCTTCATAATCATCCACATCAGAGTCAAGATTAACCTAGGTAAGGCAAAGAGGAGTAGAATTTCCCAAGTTATCATGAATAGTAATGTGAGGAGTAGGACAATTAGAAAATTTATCATGCACCTGATTTCTAGATATTTCAAGTTCTCCAAGAATACGAACCGAAGAAAAATTGTCATAAACCAAATTGACACCGATCATCGATGCTCCAAGCATAATTTATGTATTGGATAAGACAAAGAATTGATTATAAGAAGGGTTTGTATAATAATTACCTTCTAAGTTACGCTTCTTGAAAATCCCAACCGCCAATTCATCCACTCTAGATAACTTCTTGCATTGTTTGTGAGTGTTAAAGAAGGAGACACTTCCTATGAAGAACAATCATGTACAGGTGAGCCAAAAGGGAGATTCCACAATATAGTCACCATGAGCACCTCCAACACAAGGAGAGTCATCGTTAATTTCCATAAGAACATGCAAAGAGAGCTGATGGTGTCCTGGACTAGGAGGTACTCACCACGTCGTCTCCCGATCTATTAGATTGGGCCGAGGCCCCCCATGGCCGTATACTCATGGGCCAGTTCGGACAGCTGCCGCATACAAGGAAGATTCCACAAAGACTTGGCGATCAAGACAAGGACTTCTCCCCACCGGCGTATTCGGCTAGGACTCTTGTTAACCTAGGCCTCTGGTGCATTATATAAACCAGGCCAAGCTAGTCGATAGAACATACAGAACAACAATCATACCATAGGCTAGCTTCTAGGGTTTAGCCTCTCCGACCTCGTGGTAGATCTACTCTTGTACTACCCATATCATCAATATTAATCAAGCAGGACGTAGGGTTTTACCTCCATCAAGAGGGCCCGAACCTGGGTAGAACTTCGTGTCCCTTGCCTCCTGTTACCATCCGGCCTAGACGCACAGTTCGGGACCCCATACCCGATATCCGCCGGTTTTGACACCGACATTGGTGCTTTCATTGAGAGTTCCGCTATGTGATCGACAAAAGGATCGATGGCTCGCCTGTAGATCAACTACGATTTCGGCGTCTTCGTCACCAGTTCGACTGGTCACCTTGGTTCGACCAAGAATTGTGCCCCGTGTTCGGATCACCATGTTCGGACGAGGGCCTTCATCAAACATCAACTCCGATCTCTATCAAGATCACGGAGGAATCTTCTATGGAGCTCGGGGGCTCAACGTCAACATTGCCCTCAAGCGACCATGCTGTTTTTTTTGGACAGCGAACTCGTATCTGCCGCCACCACCTCCTCGAGTATCGCTTTGACGATCGCTTTGGTGTAATTGTGCGCAATTGAGTCTATAACAACCCTGGAAAATTTCGTCGAGTTCCGATGGAGGAATCTCTGGCAATCCACGATATACCGGAGCCCTGTCAAATCTGGATGGGAATTTGGATGAGTTTAGGGCGTGGTGTCCAGATTCTAGCTCGGACGTCCTTTGGAAGATCCAACCGTTGATCGGCTGCGGAATTCCTATGTCTACCACCTCTCAAAATTTCAGCTCGATCCGACCGTCCAAACTCCGGGAACCTTCCGATTAGTGCATCACTTTTCGGATCTGTTTTCTACGCGAAAACGAATCCGACCCGAGTTCATCTTTTTATGAACGGGATTTCGGACATCCCTTTTGAAGGAAGTTTTGTATGGGGTATTGTGTTTTGTTCCCGAACACATCCCACTAACTTTAAGATCTTTTGAACATGATCTTCAACATCATGCTGGTGTCAAACCAGTCCGGCAATATTACTCCACGGCTGCCGACCTGCGCTAGACACGTCGTCACTTTAGCCGAGCTCAACTTCTTCGGATCATCATCTCGGCAAGCCAAACAATAGTCCGGCATCGCGAAGGATAAATCATCATCGACATCGCCGCCCCATGGATTACACGGAGCAGGCATTCCGGCATCGCCGCATGGTCGCTTCATCAAGCCGACATCGACCACGTCACGACCTGCATCGACAGGGCCGCACTATTGCTTTCTTCAAGCTGGTGTCCATCACGCCGACCTACTTCGACTCATCGGCTGACGTTGAGGCTTCGACATCTCGGCTGGACCGGGGGCTTCGCCACCTCTTCATCAACCTACTTCGGACACTTCGGCGTCACTAGCCGACCAGCTCCGTCACGTTAGCTGGGCCGAGGGCTTTGCCTCGGCGAGTCAACCTTTACCAGCATTGCCATGCCGTCGTTTTATCGCCCATCAGGCAATGGGTGTGCGGAGCGAGTCCCAATTTTGGGAATCACCTTCCTTCGGATTGCTACAACAAATAAACGAGGTGCTATTAATCCCAGTATATTTTGCTTCTTTGGGTTCATTTTCCCAAGGAATTATTACTCTGATTTGTCCATGATATGTACATAGGTCTATCAAATGGTGACCACATTAACGACGGTCGCGTGGTGGTTCGATCAGTTTCCATACATAGTCCGGCGAACGCCGCATCCGGAGCTCGGACCGACCTGTGAATTCAGCCTTGGCCACGCCTTTACTACATCACGCCGACGTCCTGCATCGACATTGACTTCGGCGCCAGGCCATATTTCTTCTATTCCTCACTTTGCATAAATTATTTATTATGCAACATTTTTTTAATTATCATTATTACTATTATCTCCGGTTTGCACTATTTTTTGTGCACAGGAAAATGATCCGGAGAGTTCGGCGTCACTCTGCCGGTCTGTTGACCGTGCTATGTCACGACTTCGGCGTGTCGAGCTCTCCGCTCCGCCACCTCGGAACCAGCTTGGGGGATGGAACCTTGCCCCGCATCAAGCTCGGACCGCGTCATCAATACCGAACACATTAACCAGCTAAGTCGCTTTCATGCTCAAAGCTTTAATTTCTAACTTGTGTTCGGTTCGACCAAGCATTATACTTTTTTGGAAAAAAGTTGCTTGTAAAAAATTTCCTTGTCCAAACTTTGTTTGTGACGCATAAATTCAAATATCCAATTCATTTGGGGGCTTTCTTCATGAAGCTTTTCCACTTGCATATGATTATACTTCTACGGCTTCGTTCCTTGTTCGTGTATTACGCCACAATATGCACCATATTGACTTAAGCGATTTGCAAGCTGGGTTGCCTCGCTCCTGTGTTTACCCCTACGTTCCCGATTGTTCGGCTAGGGAGTAAAGGGAGCACCTCTGCGATTGTCACGATCGGGTCGCCCGAGCCGGACCTCAGGCTGGGTGAAGTCGAAAGCTAGCGCTCTTATAGTTTTCAATGATGGTCGGCACAAAAATGAACTCATGAGTACAAAAAATCTATTGCACAAGTCTCATAATAACAATGAGCACCGAAGAAAGGTATCGGTGGGGGTACTATTTTCTTCGAAGATGCTTCTAACACTTCACGGTAATATAGCATAAGTTCCCTGAGCGCGCTTTGTCTGTTACAGACTTATGGCCCGATTGCCTGGTTATTGGAAACACCGTCGATATTCTCGACCGATGGAGTACATAACACTTTTCGGTCCTTGACCGAAGAGGGAGAAGCTGACGGTCGGTTACAACGCGTTTAAAGTTCGGTTGAACATAGATATGATATAAGTACTTCGGTACATGCAATCATTCTTCTACCCAAGTCACTTGGGGGCTCTTAAGTTTATTTGAGCCGTTTTATAATAAGTGTTCTTCTTCTTAATCGTTGCAAAGTTTTATTATTATTATTATTATTTATCACTCCTTTTTTCGACACGAGTGTGCGGTCACTAGCCGGGGAGCCTAATTTCTCTCTCAAAGCCGCTAGAGTTTAGTTTGCTAAACTGGCCTGATGAGAAGTACTCCGCCCTCAGGATAGGAGGTTGAAGCCGTAGGCTGACCCGCTCGAAGTCTTGATATAGGATGTATCATGTTAAAGCACGACACAAGCACTTCCTTTTTCTAAGACCAACTTTCGGATTGTCACCGAACACTTGATATTGTTCGGACGTCATGTTTTTACTGACGTTTCTTGGTTTTCCAAGATTTTTGGCACTTTTAAACTATTTGTGCTTCCAGCTCACATGGTTAAGCACCTTAGTGGAGAAAGCCGAAAACTGACTTTCACAATAAGCGTAAACTGGTCAGCGATCCGATGACTATGTTAAATGATGGTCCATTCATAACATTGGCCAAAGTGTTTACGGCTTGACCCCGACTGTCGCCGAACACTACCGGGGGCTATTAACTGGCCTCCCAAACTAAATCCTCAATATTTTGCTCTTACATTCGAGCTGAGGTTTAATGATCAAGCTTAGCATGACAACCCAAAGAAAGGAACCGATAGCGGGACTATTTTCTTTGGAAGACATTTCTTCTGTTAAACTGTAATATAACTCTCTCGTACCTTTGTTTACAAAACCATATGGCCAGATTGCCTTGTTTGTTGTAAATCTTTGCCCTCATAAAGGCTTTATAAAGTAGGATAAACACTCCTCGGCTACTGGCCGAGGAGGTGGAAACCGATGGTCGGTCAACAAAGTTTTGTACAATGCGGATCCGAGCATTAATGACGTAAAGTACTTGGATACATAGAGTCATTACACATAATTTGTGATTTTACTATGGATATTGATCCTTAATTCGGCCACCCGTGCCCGCATTAAGGCTCGGGGGCTACTGGGCTTCGGGCTTATTATTTACAAATATTAAAGGGGCACATTGATCCCCTGATCTGGTGTTACCACCCGACCAGTGTCTCGGGGGCTACTGCATTGCTTGTCCAATGTAGAAAATTTTATGTGCAATATAGTTTCCGAGGAGATTTTGATCCTCAGGTTGGTCGGCCGCACCCAACCTGAGTCTCGAGGACTGAACACGCCGCTTTTAGTGTCCCAAAGTATTCTGCCGAGCTTGGACTTGATCCTCAGGCCGATTTTGCAAATCAACCTGAGTCTCAGCGGCTACTGGGATCAGCGGTCTTACGTCATCCTTCAGGTGCATCTCGGGTTTTAGACCAATACACACCTTGAGGGCTACTGGCTATATATCTCGGCAGAGAATAAATTGCACCAATAAAAAATATTCACAAAAATCGGCCCACATTCGGGGTGGTGCACCACCTCGGAAGCAGCCCGGCATAAAGCTCGGGCGCTAGTGGCTGGCTCCATAGAGGGCATTTTCGGCATTAAGCTCACCTAAACTCCTTCAAACTTCTTTGATCCAAGGTGATTTACGACACCTCGGATATAGTCTGGCGTTGGAGCTCGGATACAGTCCAGCGTTGGAGCTCGGATATACAGTCCGGCGTTGCAGCTCGGATACATAGTCCGGCGTTGGAGCTCGGATACATTCCGGCGTTAGAGTTGGGAAGCGGTTCGGCGTTGGTGCTCGGCTGCAAAAGATACCTCGAATGCAGTCCGGCGTTGGAGCTCGGACGCAAGAGGACGCTGCCGCCCAGGAACAATTTCAAACCCAAGGTGTGGCGTAAAAATAACAAGGCATTGATAAAGGCCGGAAACTTAAAGGGGCTCCTCGGATACCCGACGTGTAAACTCGTCGAATGCATTTCGGCGATTCTCAAGATCGAAGATGAGAAGATTTGTTGAACCAGTTTTCAAGACTGATGACCGAAGATGAAGAACGGTTCGGAAGAATCGAGGAGCGTCCCTAACTTGAAGACCGGTTCAGGGGGCTACTGACGGTGTCCTGGACTAGGGGGTACTCACCACGTCGTCTCCCGATCTATTAGATTGGGCCGAGGCCCCCCATGGCCGTATACTCATGGGCCAGTTCGGACAGCTGCCGCATACAAGGAAGATTCCACAAAGACTTGGCGATCAAGACAAGGACTTCTCCCCACCGGCGTATTCGGCTAGGACTCTTGTTAACCTAGGCCTCTGGTGCATTATATAAACCAGGCCAAGCTAGTCGATAGAACATACAGAACAACAATCATACCATAGGCTAGCTTCTAGGGTTTAGCCTCTCCGATCTCGTGGTAGATCTACTCTTGTACTACCCATATCATCAATATTAATCAAGCAGGACGTAGGGTTTTACCTCCATCAAGAGGGCCCGAACCTGGGTAAAACTTCGTGTCCCTTGCCTCCTGTTACCATCCGGCCTAGACGCACAGTTCGGGACCCCCTACCCGAGATCCGCCGGTTTTGACACCGACAAGAGCCATGCAATAAAATATGAGAAATGAGCAACATTATAAAATCCTGACACCTCGATGGCATTAAAATATTAGGGGTAGAAGGGGCAGGGGTACAAGTAATAGCCCAAGCAGCTCTGTTAGGAACACTAGCTGGAGAAGGTGTCACACACACCAAGATATGACATTGTCATGCTCACCAACAATCTCAACAAAAAAATTATAGCATCTCTAGAAGGAGAAAGAAAGCTATCATCAACCACCTTGGCGTCATTTTCTTTAGCCAATTTATGAATTCAAAGATCATTATAATCTTCACTATCTTCCTTGGAATTTTGTTCAGAAACAACAACCAAGTGTTGTGTACCAGTATTTTGCCCATGTGAAGAAAAGGTTCCGGCCTCAGAGTTGCTAGTACCAACATGTCCAGTATGATATATGGATTGATCATTGATACGTCTCCAACGTATCTACTTTTTCTCACGCTTTTCCTCTTGTTTTGGACTCTAATTTACATGATTTGAATGAAACTAACCCCGGACTGATGCTGTTTTTAGCAGAACTACCATGGTGTTGTTTTTGTGCAGAAATAAAATTTCTCGGAATGGAATGAAACTTTTTGAGGAATTTTTATATGATATATAAGAATTTCTGGAGCCAAGACCTACCGGAGAGGGGGCCCTGGGTGGGCACAACCCACCAGGGCGCGCCCTCCTCTCCTGGCGCGCCTAGGTGGGTTGTACCCACCTGGTGGCCTGCAGACCTCAATCCTGACACTATAAATTCCTATTTTCGGAGAAAAAATAGGGGAGAAAGAATTATCACGATCAACAAGACGGAGCCACCACTAAGCCCTGTTCTTCCTCGGGCGGGCAAATCTAGAGTCCGTTTGGGGCTCCAGAGAGGGGGATCTTCGTTCTTCATCATCATCAACCCTTCTCCATCGCCAATTCCATGATGCTCCCCACCGGGAGTGAGTAATTCCTTCGTAGGCTCGCTGGTCGGTGAGGAGTTAGATGAGATTCATCATGTAATCGAGTTAGTTTTGTTAGGGCCTGATCCCTAGTATCCACTATGTTCTTAGATTGTTGTTGCTATGACTTTGCTATGCTTAATGCTTGTCACTTTGGGCCCGGGTGCCATGATTTCAGATCTGAACCGTTTATGTTATCACCATTATATCCATGTTCCAGATCCAATCTTGCAAGTTATAGTCACCTACTACGTGTTATGACCCGACAACCCTGGTGTGACAATAACCGGGCCCACTCCCGGTGATGACCGTAGTTTGAGGAGTTCATGTATTCACTATGTGTTGATGCTTTGTTCCAGTTCTCTATTAAAAGGAGGCATTAATATCCCTTAGTTTCCAATATGGACCCTGCTGCCACGGAAGGGTAGGACAAAAGATGTCACGCAAGTTCTTTTAACAAAGCACATATGACTATTTACGGAATACATGCCTACATTATATCGATGAACTGGAGCTAGTGCCGTATCGCCCTGGGTTATAACTGTCACATGATGAATATCATCCAACAAGTCACCGATCCAATGCCTGCGAACTTTTTCATATTGTTTCTGCTAAGTTACTACTTCTATCATCACTGTTACACTTACTATAAAATTACTGCTATCACTGTTACTGTTACTATTGCTGCTATCACCACTATCAAACTACTGTGCTACTGATCACTTTGCTACAGATAATTAATCTCCAGGTGTGGTTGAATTGACAACTCAGCTGCTAATACCTTCAAATAATCTTTGGCTCCTCTTGTGTCGAATCTATAAATTTGGGTTGAGTACTTTACCCTCAAAAACTGTTGCGATTCCCTATACTTGTGGGTTATCAATCATCAAGTCTAGGGCGTTTGGATAATGAAGGGGGAGAACTACTTCCCGCAGATACAATATTCTATCCTTTCTTAGGCCCTCCAATACCAACAATTTCCACTTTAAAATAAAATTCATAGAAATGATCAACTAAAACCCCTTCAGCAGAGGGAGGGATCTCAACAATATCTCTGCATCCTAACAAAATGCGAGCATACTATGGCTTATAGAGACTAGCGGGGTCCAATTCAAGAGTAACACCAACAAGACACCCAACATAAGCCACATTCTCCTCACATCGCTTGTCAACAGGGGCATTACGAACACGAAACAAAGTTTTATGCATATCAGCTTTACGAACACGAACACAAAAGTCGCTATTCTCATAGGAAATTGATGGCACATGGTGATTGGTTCTCTCTTTTGTATTGTACTTCACGTAACTATTTCTAGATTCCCCCTAAAAAATTCTAGATTCAACTTGATAACGATAGAAAATCGACACCTAGCTCGAATAAATAGATGCTACGAACTTATCAAGAAGGTGTGTCCATTTTTCTGTTACTAAAAAATATTTAAAATTTTCTTACTAAAAATGAATATAAATATATTATTTTAAGGAAAAATAACTCTCATATATGTATATATTCATTGAAATTTTATCATTATATCAGGAAAAATTCACGAGCACGGCAACACACACGAACATGATCTAATTTGGTGCTATATTGAGTGTTTCTTCCAAAGCATGTATGTTCTATTAAAATTATCATTTGGCCATAATTGATTTAATTACGACACAAGTGAATATATCCATACACGGTACACATCTCCTCTCAAAGGCGATTTAGGGTATGCTATCGTAGTCGTCCTCCTCCACCGGTAGATCGCCGGCCGACGTGTGCGGGGAGACCCTGATCTACCAGTGGGAGTCATAGTTTACTCCTCTTGGAGCTTTAGATAGATATTCATTCTGTGACGGTGAGATGATGGTGTTGTCGTCGGCGTGGAATAAGGTCTCCCGCATCTCCCTAGTTCCGGTGATGCTTCATCATATCATCGAGAGGCGTGTGGAAGATGGTATGTCCTCAGGTCAGATCGGGTTCTTCGGGTTTGGCATTTTTTCCTTGCAAGTTTGTCTCGATCGTGCTGTTGTAGGGAGTGGACAACATGGTCGTACGTATTGGTCTCCAGGCTCCAGTTCCGACCAACGAAGATTGTCGTCTCGTCCTAGGTGGAGAGTGTGTGAGGCTTGTGCTCCCCAACTCTGTTTGGCTGGAACTGGGGCATACTATACGTCATCTCCCTTGTTTTATTCGCCGGGGCGGTGATTTGCTTTTTTACGCAGATCACGACCGCCAGCATCTTTTGGTCTACATCGACGACTTTTCGACCACTGCTTCTACAAGTTCCTGGGCTTAAACAAGTTTGTTCCGCTGAGGCGGAGGTCCAGAGGCAACAACAATCTTTGCTCACGGCCGGCCACCAGTGGATGCAAGAGGAACAAGACTTCAGCACCCCAAGGATATGAATCTATATTTTTTTAATTTCTGTAAAAGTGTTTGTGTAAGAGTTTGTGCTAGTAAATATATGGCAGTTGACCTTTTTGGAAAAAAACATGAATATATTCATACATTTTACTTCTGTTCCTGGACATCGAGGAGGAGAATTCCGTAGTACCATAGTTCAAATCAAGGTAGACCCGTAGATGTGAGGGTTTATTTATTTTACAAAAAGACACGTCCTTTGTTGAAACTAAAATCCCTCATTATTGAACCATCCTTTGTATCTTTCACCTTAATCAACCACTCTTTAGTGCAACGCAATGAAATGAACAAGCCATGCATTACAAAATGGCAGTCAAGTTGAGGTATACATGTGAGCGATAATATAATTAACAAGTTATTTCTTTGTTACCTGTAACGCCCTTGATGCGGCTATAGCTCCCACGTGTCGAGGCACGACTTAGAGATATAACCGCATTGAAAGCAATGTCGCAAGTTAGGCAATCATCACAAACATCCCATGTAATAAAATAAAAGGGGAGATAACATACTTGGCTTACACTCGCCACGTCACACCAGAGTACATAAATAACATACATCATCCAAACACTCATGGCCCGACTACGGCGCCAAAATAGAAAAATAACCCAACATGCGACACGGTCCCAATCACCCCCAACTGGGCACCACTACTGATCATCAGGAAAAGACACATAGTATCGCTGAGAGTCTTCGTCGAACTCCCACTTGAGCTCATAATCGTCATCTGGAGCGGAATCACCTGGACCTGCATCTGGTATAGTAGGAACCTGTGAGCCACAAGGACTCAGCAATCTCGCACCCTCGCGATCAAGACTATTTAAGCTTATAGGAAGGGTAAGGCAAATATATATGTGGAGCTGCAGCAAGCGACTAGCATATATGGTGGCTAACTTATTCACAAAAGAGAACGAGAAGAGGAGACAAAGCGCGAGCGAGAATCTAGAGGGACAACCTGCACAAGCATAACTCCAACACCGTGTCCACTTCCCGGACTCCGCCGAGAAGGGGCCATCACGGTAACACACACGGTTGATACATTTTATTTAAGTTTAGTTCAAGTTATCTACAACCGGACATTAACAAATTCCCATCTGCCCATTACCGCGGGCACGGCTTTTGAAAGTTCAATCCCTGCAGGGGAGTCCCAACTTAGCCCATGACAAGCTCTCACGGTCAACGAAGGAATAGACCTCCTCCCAAGACGTTCCGATTAGACTCGGTATCTCGGTAACTCAAGACACTTCGACAGGTTAAAACAAGACCAGCAACACCGCCCGAATGTGCAGACAAATCCCGATAGGAGCTGCACATATCTCTTTCTCAGGGCACACTCAGATGAGCCAGACGTCGGGTAAGCCAGCCCAGAGTTGCCCCTGGTAGCCTCGGACATCGCTCGGTGGGACCAACACTCAGAGGTGCACTGGCCCGGGGGGGTTAAAATAAGATGACCCTTGAGTCTGCAGAACCCAAGGGAAAGAAAAGGGACTAGGTGGCGAATGGTAAAACCAATGTTGGGCATTGCTGGAAGAGCTTTAATCAAGGCGAAATATCAAGGGGTTCCCATTATAACCCAACCGCATAAGGAACGCAAAATCCGGGAACATAACACCGATATGACGGAAACTAGGGCGGCTAGAGTAGAACAAAACACTAGGCGAGAGGCCGAGCCTTCCACCCTTTACCAAGTATATAGATGCATTAAGATAACATAGCAATATAATGATATCCCAACAAGTAAATAAAAGGTGTTCCAACAAGGAACGGCCTCCAATCTTCACCTGCAACTAGCAACGCTATAAGAGGGGCTGAGCAAAGCGGTAACATAGCCAATCAACGGTTTGCTAGGACATGGTGGGTTAGAGGTTTGACATGGCAATTGGGAGGCTGACAAGCAAATGGTAGGCATCGTAGCATTGGCATAGCAAAGAGCGAGCAAACTAGCATAGCAAAGATAGTAGTGATTTCGAGGGTATGATCATCTTGCCTGCACAGTTGTCAGAGTTGACTGGATCCTCACAAGCAAACTCAACGGGCTCCTCGGTAGCGAACTCGTCTCCCGGCTCTACCCAAACAAGACAAACAAGCAACAAGGACAAAATCAACCACGTGCAAGGATCAAGCGATACGATGCGATGATGATATGCTATGCGGGATGCGATGCGGGATGCAAAATGCAAGATATGACAGGAAATGCATGAACCTGGCCTCAACTTGGAATTCCAAGGGTGCCACTGGAAAGATGAGATGAAATCGCTTGAAAACGATATAAAGATCATCGGAATCGGAATTACGGTTTGGAAATGGCAAGCGTTTTAAGAATGACACCGGTCTGCGATTTACAGCAAGTAGGCATCTAAATGCAACGAAACGAACATGCTACAGCCACCAAACATGACAAAAAAATACATGACAGGGATGCACACAAGATGCTTAACAAAAGACTAGCACTGAGCCACGGCCAATTCATCCAATATGAGGTTCAAACAAGCATGGCAAAAACGCAAATGCAAAACAGATTTCAGACTTGATGAAATTAACACTTGTCTGAAATTTCAGATCACGAAGCCCTCTTCGGAGCAGCAAAACAACATGATACATGACCTGATTAAGACAAGTAAGAACATGGCATGGAGCTACTCAACAAGCTTAACAAAAGACACAAAGTGACCTGGGGCCAAAAGGGATCACAAAATATACTAACAAGCACACGAACATCGCAAAAACACAATCAGTTTTCAGACTTAGTGAAAACTGAGACATGCTGAAATATAACTCACGAAGGCATGTAAACGAGCTCGATGCACTCACTACGGTGCAAGTCATGGCAAGGCAAGCATACATCCTTTAAGAAGGCACAAAATACAAGCTAGACATGGTAAGAACAATGGCATAGCATGCACGGATCAACTACAATAGCATCGGCAAAATCGCAAACGAGTTGACGATCTGCCCAGATTCACAACGAAGCAAAAGTAGAGCTCGATTGACTCAAGCTAGGTTGCTCCATAATTGCAAACAAAGACATGGATGGATAGAGCATAACATGATTAACAAAACTCCTTTACTGATCATCCTCAAAAGAGGCACGGATCACTAGGAAACAAGCTGAACATATGGCATGATGAACTAAATAATCCAGGCTTAGTGAAAACTACTAAGTCCCTGAAAACAGATTCACCGGGTGCCTCACTTTGCAAGCTTGCACAAGTCACCACACACATCCTAAAAATGCATGGGTTGCACCTCTGGAAAGATAACAAAATGCTTAACAAAACATATGAAGGACTCACAGGCATATCATGCACACATTAATCATGGCAAAAATGACAAAAGTCTAAGATGAACTAGCAGATCTGACAATTAACTCATGAAGCCTCCTTCTAACAGCATTTCGGGCATCAAGATGAACTCAAATGCAAATGATGCAATGAAATGAAATGATGTACTCGTCGAGGCGAACATTTTGATATATTATATGTCCAAAACAGAGCTACGGATGCGGAGATATGGCAGGTCAAAGTATGCACAAAAATTAGGGGGGAGAGGGAAAAAGTCAACCGGCTAGGGTTTTTTTTTGGATCTAGATCTGGCGCGACACTGTAGCAGCTCCTGTAGCAGCCGCGCCGAGGTCGCCGGAGACGGGTCACCGGAGTCGAGGGAGGTGGCCGGAGCAGCGGGGCCGGGGCGGATCCGGCGAGGCGAGGCGGTGGGCGGCGTCGCGGGAGAGGAGGCGGCGCCCGCGGGCGGCGAGGCGGCGGCGTCGTGCCGGAGTACGGCGGCGGAGGTCGGCGCCGGCGACGAAGGGCGGTGCGGCGGAGGCGGCCGGCGATGGAGCACGGCGGCGGGGTCCGGCGCGGTGGAGGTGGCGGCTCCGGCAGCCTGAGCCGAGGGAGATGGCGGCGGGAGGAGGCCGGGAGGCGTGGGGCTCCTCTGGCCCGCGGAGGCGGCGTCGGGTGTGGCCGGTGCCACGTGGCGCTTGGGGAGTGGGCGAGGGGGCGCGGCGGACGTGTCCGGCTAGGCTACGGACATGTCCGTCGGCGGCGGAATCTCTGTTTTTTTTTGGCTAGGGTTTCGGAGAGGGAGAGAGATCCGAAAAACGGGGGGGGGGGGCTATTTATAGGCATAGAGGGAGCTAGGAGAGTCCAAATGAGGTGCGGTTTTCGGCCACGCGATCGTGATCGAACGCTCTAGGACATGGAGCAGAGTTTGGTGGGTTTTGGGCCAAATTGGAGGGGTGTTGGGCTGCAACACACACGAGGCCTTTTCGGTCCCTCGGTTAACCGTTGGAGTATCAAGCGAAGTCCAAATGATACGAAACTTGACAGGCGGTCTACCGGTAGTAAACCAAGGCCGCTTGGCAAGTCTCGGTCCAATCCGGAAATGTTTAATCCCCACACACGAAAGAAAGCTAGAAATGGCCACCGGAGGAGAACGAAGCGCCGGAATGCAAAACGGACAACGGGGAAAATGCTCGAATGCATGAGACGAACACGTATGCAAATGCAATGCACATGATGACATGATATGAGATGCAAGGCAAAGACAACAACACACGGAGACAAAACCCGAACCCGAGAAAATAAATATAACTTAACGCCGGAAACGGCAAAAGTTGGAGTACAAATAGGGAAAGTTACATCCGGGGTGTTCCTGGACATCGAGGAGGAGAATTCCGTAGTACCATAGTTCAAATCAAGGTAGACCCGTAGATGTGAGGGTTTATTTATTTTACAAAAAGACACGTCCTTTGTTGAAACTAAAATCCCTCATTATTGAACCATCCTTTGTATCTTTCACCTTAATCAACCACTCTTTAGTGCAACGCAATGAAATGAACAAGCCATGCATTACAAAATGGCAGTCAAGTTGAGGTATACATGTGAGCGATAATATAATTAACAAGTTATTTCTTTGTTACCCCTGGCCCCTCTCAAACAGGATATAAGCCAAGATACCTGATGATGAGCTAAGACAGAAGATGCGTTCAGAACTTCATATATCAATTATATTTATTGGATTGGATTGTTGCATCGAATATAATACTGTATATACAAGATGCAGCATACCCGTATCCTCAGATCTGCGTATACCGATCTGTCATGCACGATGCTCCAGCAGGCTGTCAAGCAAGTTGACGAGGGTAAAGAAAGGAGTTATTTTGTAGCGGCACAATCAGAAAGGAGTTAGAAGCTCAAATCAACCAAAATTTGGCGCCAGAACTGACGACCACTGCATTGAACCGCCCCTATGATTCGAGATGTAGCAGCTCCGTAGTTGGAAGAGGATCTATGACATGCAGGGGCGAGGGCATCAACCCCATCCTTTTCCTTTTAATTTTGAATCTTTTGAACTGAAAGCCCAAATTAGGTTTCATTTTGCATATTCATGTTCTTTGTGACGCGGGCTTTCAAATAAGATCACTCTTGAATACATTTTGACAAAATTTTAAAACTTCATCATGTTTCAAGTGTTGAAATTTGATATGAACAAACGACAAAATCAATAAGTTTCACAAACAACAATTTGGAACTTGGTGTCCCCTCTCCCGGAAATCCAATGACTGTGCATGCCGCCGTAACTACGTGCCCTTGCGAATTTTCACTTTGTTGTTCACACAATGAAAACATGCTGAGAGTACCATTCAACATGAATAGTAAGCTATCATGTTGTGATCACCCGGTCTCGAACTCCGGAGTGAAAACCTAGGTCAGACCCGAGTGGTTATAGCTGGCAATGACGATGTTTTTCACGTCGTTACCTTGTTGGAGGCATTGTTCGGATATGTCCGGACTGATTCTTCAGGGTGAAAACTTTGCCTCTAACCTTTGTGGTTGGATCCGACGATGAAGGTGTTGCCATTGAAGATCTTATTAATCCATGTGGCGTCAATGGTTGGTGCGGATATGGTCTTAGTTGTAGTTTGTCGATCGCTGATCTGATCACTTTGGGGCTTTTTTTCTTGTTCTTGGTATTAGGACTTTTGCTACTTGCTGGTGTGTTTTCATGTGTGTGTATGTGTTAAGTTGGCTGTATGCATCCTAATTATGCAGAGACAGGGTGTGTGCTCATTATATTGTATCCACTTGATACTTTTTTTGAGTCAATAAAATCCATCCTTCGTCGAAAAAAAAACTAAAAAAACATTGAATAGTGAGCTATCTAAATATAAAAACATGGCGGGAGCCTTCTTGAAAAGTTGTTACGAACCAGCAATGATGCTCTTTTCAAGGATGTAGAAAAAAGTAGCAATGATGCTCTGCAATGTAAATTCACAAAAATCGTACCAAGTGAACGAATAAAAAAGAATTCCTCTAATAAACATCTACAACTCAATTGGCTTTAAAGTACCATTTTTATTTGTTTGGCACAAAGATAGTCCTCAGATGATGTGATCACTCAACTACTACATCATATCAGATGTCCTAAAGTGGCATTACCAATTAAGTACGGTTATATGTTTGGAATACAGGATAGTATAGAAGGTTCAAAATATTGTTAAAACAAACACTTCACGGGAATTCAAGGGTGCGTTCCTATCCAATGCCGATATTCTTCTTTTTGCCTTGCCGACGGCCATGGTATTCTATTTAATATCCATCTTTTGCAAAAAAAAAAATCCTTATATTGACTGGCGTCCATATGTTCCTTTTCCATAATTTATGAACCCGTATCAATTTTTTGTCACCAATACAATGGACCTGGAGTTGCTCCATTCGTTTTTATTTACTCCGTATATTAGTTTTGACCTAAGTCAAACTTTATAATGTTTGTCTAAGTTTATAAAAAACAATCTAAATTTTCATAACAAAAATATATATGATATGAAGATATTTTGAATGGTGATTCTAATGGTACTCCCTCTGTAAATAAATATATTATATAATAGCGTTTAGATCACTATTTAGTGATTTAAACATTCTTATATTTCTTTTTTACGGAGTGAGTATTGATTTGGTATTGTGGATGTTAGTGTTTTTTTTTGTATAAACTTGATGGAAGTTTAATTTTTTTGACTTGACACAAAGCTAATATGCGAAGTAAATAAAATTAAATGGAGTACCCACCCAGCAACCAAGACAGTACTTAGTGGGAGATACGCTCTACAAGTTGCAATGTCCCTTTTAAGCCACCAGGCATCTCCCTCGCTTAATTTAATTAATTCCCCTGATTAGCACCACCCCAGCTTTTAACCCCAACCCCGTCAGGCCATCGCCACCACTCGCTGTTGCGGCGATGCTGCGTATATAAGCAAGCTAAGCAAAGCCACGGAGCAAACTCGTTCGCCTTCAACCAACACCGTCACGCCGCATCAAAGGCTCCATCCACCAAAACATTAACAAATCACAGCCGAGGCGACCGCCAGCGAGGAGTGTGCCCCCCGCCGAAGCCGCAGGCGCACGAGCTCCAGCCGCGCGAGCCGGCCAGCGAGGCCGGCCGGAGATCCCCTCCGGCGCCGCCGCCCGCCGGCCAATGCAGCCGGACTGCCCCGCGGTAAGCAAGCCCCCCTGCCTCGGCCCGGTCGCGCGCGGTTGGTGTGATCCGCAAACCTGCCGCTACTGTTCTGGATAACTGATGCCCTCTCCGTTTCTCTCTCTGTATCTGCGGAGTAGTTCATCGGTTCCCGTGCTAATCTGTAATCTCTCGCCTAGTTCAAACAGTGCCTCTCCTGGTCTCCTTTCTAAGAAAAGGCAGCGAGTACTACTGGGCTGGGTGCCGTGGGATTTTGATTGGGTTGGGTGGCACGTGACGCGAGTACGCTTTGGTAAAAGTTGTTTGGCTTATGCACTTGTCCCGCTGCTTTTCGCAGGACCTGGTGGTGAGGATGCGCAGGCGTTTGAACCGCAGCATGGGCACGGCAGGAGGAATTTGATTCCTAATCAGAGGCGACTTGCTGCAGTGAAAGGCTGTGATTGTTTTCTGTAATGGAGTCTCGGATGGACCAGTACGAGATCATGGAGCAGATTGGGCGCGGCGCCTTCGGCGCCGCCATCCTTGTGAATCACAAGATCGAGAAGAAGAAGTACGTACGATATAGTAGTTCTTTTTCCGTTCCAAGATTCTGTTTCCACCCTTCGAATGCAGGTGACAGCAACAGCGTGTGTGCCTGTGATTTGATTGGCAGGTATGTGCTGAAGAAAATCCGCCTTGCCAGGCAGACGGAGCGCTGCCGCAAGTCCGCTCATCAAGAGGTTTGTGAAGCCCTTGGGCTTTGTTTGTTGATTGATTGGTGCTGTTTTGGGGAGGAATTGATTAAGTGGGAAGTAAATTGCAGATGGCTCTGATTGCTCGACTACAACATCCTTACATCGTAGAGTTCAAAGAGGCCTGGGTTGAGAAGGTTTTTATTTTAACCTTTATTTTACCTTGCTTGTTGGGTTGGAAATTTCAACTGAACTTATTTACTGACAAGGAGAGTTATGCAGGGTTGCTATGTCTGCATCATCACGGGCTACTGCGAAGGGGGGGATGTGTGAGTGTTATTGGGCGCTTTGGAGTTCAGTTTCTTGTTTCCATGTCTCTTAAATTGTATTTTGTTCTTTAATAACAGGGATGAGCTGATGAAGAAGTTAAATGGTACTTACTTTCCTGAGGAGGTATGAGATAACTTATCTCTAATTTTCATCTGAATTAAATTAAAAATAAATCCAACATCGAGTTCATAATACTGATTGATCACTGATTGTTCCTCAGAAATTGCTGAAATGGTTCGCACAGTTGGTATTGGCTGTTGACTACTTGCATTCGAACTATGTGTTGCATCGTGATCTGAAGGTAAGCAACAATGGGTATAGTCATCGCCAATTATTTTATGCAGTGGTATGGTTGACAATTGTTCCTCATAATTGCAGTGCTCCAACATATTTCTCACCAAAGATCATGATATACGCCTTGGTCAGTTCCTGATTACAGATAGTACAGTACTGCAAGTTATTTCACACTACAATTTAACCTTTTGTTTTATCAATTAACATTTAACAATCCATTGTTTTGCATGCAGGAGATTTTGGCCTAGCCAAGACTCTGAAGGAAGATGATTTAACTTCTTCAGTATGATCCTTTTTCCTATTTCCTCCGATGACCTCTGCTTAAAACATTTGCATTGCCATAGCCTTTCCTACTGTTAGAAGGGCATTCCATTTATTGAGCTATTAATACCTCTCTCATATGTTACATCACCAATGACAGCATGATGTTTGTCATGCGCATATACCTCATGCTATTTATCGTCTTCCTCTTCCCTTATTAACCACAAACAATGTAGGCGCGTAAATTCATCTGTATTGTGGAGTACATAAAGTCAGGATCATTTTTATATGCTCAGACTCTTGCTGGATACTAATGCTATTATGTTTCCTTTAGGTCGTCGGAACACCGAATTACATGTGCCCGGAGCTGCTTACAGACATTCCCTATGGATTCAAGTCGGACATTTGGTCGCTTGGTAAAAATAATTAACATCAGGCTAATGTTTCTGTACTATTCCTAGATTACCACATATTTGCTTATGAATTTAATATAACTTTGTCTTTTACAGGATGCTGTATGTATGAGATGGCGGCCCATCGACCTGCTTTCAAGGCTTTTGTGAGCTCTTACCTGATATATTTTTTGCTTGAGAATCATTGCTATCCTGGGTGGATTATAAGTTGAATATTTACCTTTTCCATCTTACATTCCAAATGGGCTCGTATCCGTTATAGTTTTTCTGGCTTAGTAGTTTAATACTCCTATGTTGAAGAAACTGCAATATTTTGGTAGAACTAGCTAAGATCTGGTTAGCTCTGTAGTCCACCCTGCATATTCTCTTACGGAAATACTTTGCAGATACTATACAATACAAAATGGAACATAAACTAACTCTGCATGTAAACTTATTTCCTATGTAAAGATTCTTTTTGAGACAATATTCAGAAGTGCTTTAGGCCAAATTACATGAACAAAGCAATTACCATGGGATATTGCCTAAATTAAGTAAAAAGAACTAAATTAGTATATCAGTTCATAAAGATGGCTGCATGCATCGATTGATGCAGAGGCCGGGGGTTTAACCTCCTTTTCAAAAAAAAAAAATCAGTTCATAATTGACATGTACTGACTCACATATAACTATTCATATTTTAGAGCATTTGAGCATTAAAGTTTTTTTTAATTATTCTCGCAACATTTCAAGTAACTTCTATATAAGTTGGTCAATTATATATTTGCTTTTGTAAAAAATATTGCTAATGGTGTTTATGATTCATCCAAAGATAACTATTTAGTTACATATAGTATCAAAGTTTGGAACATATGAGGTATCCAAAATATTGTCTACAAGAAAATGGTGAAATAAAATTAGTATGATCTGGTAAAACTCTACAATAAAAAATCTGCAATGTTGGGTTTCCTGGTTGTTACTTGGTGACGCTACTATTTGCAGTTTTCTTTAACAAATCAGTGGACTTACCCGATTAAGAATGCTTGCAGGATATGGCTGGATTGATAAGTAAGATAAATAGGTCCGCGATGGGTCCCTTGCCTACCTGCTACTCCTCTTCTATGTACGTGCACTTTTCTTCATAGAGTCGGTTGTGTAAAAGCTATACATTTGTTAAAAGTTGTCTTGTCATTTGTCTCATTTCAATCACATGATCTGTAATGTGGTAATCATCCTTGGTTCTTATGCTTCAGAACCAAGTAATGATTTGGTAGCATCTGTACTGATGTTGGTGTATTACAGTTTATGTCTCTTTTAAGTCGTAAGTGTGTGTCCTTTTTAAGTCTTATCATTTGTCTCATTTCAATAACATATTTTAAGTCATCATCCTCAATTCTTATGCTTCACAACCAAGTAATGATTTGGTAGCTTCGCAAAGAATATACCACTCTAATGGTTTCCCCTTTTGCTGTTAAATACAGGAAATCTCTTATCAAAATTATGTTGCGGAAGAATCCTGAGCATCGACCTACTGTAAGCTACTATGAAGCTGGAAACCTTCTGACTATAGCCTTGTCTCTTTCCACTCTTTCTTTCGAAAGGCCGTAGCTATTCTTTATTATGAAAGAACAAGAGTTTACAAGTACAACATGATCTCTGAATAAAATGTAATGTCCTGTGAACAGGCATCGGAGATTCTGAAGAACCCATATCTGCAGCCTTATGTTGATCAATGTCGTGCTCTTTATGATGCTTCAAATACCATGCGAACACCACCGAAATCATTGTCCACTTCACGGAGCAGTCAGAGAAGCATGTCTGAAAGCCAAAGCAGCAGCATGTCTAGTAGTGATATAGACAGCACACTATCAAGTGACAGAAGCACATCAGGTGGAGCTGCAAGTACTGACACCAAGGTCATTGATACTCGAAGCGTTCATGATGTGGATCGAGATAACTCAGATGAGAAGTGGGCAACGCCAGAAGATCTCAGAGGCAACAAAGACCTGAAAAGACAAGATTCATCTAAATCCATGGATCAGCATCACAGGGGTGAGACTAAGCAACCGAAAATCATTGAGAAGATAATGACAACCTTAAGAGAGGAGAGCAGGCTTAGAGAAAGCAGTACTCCGGCAAGAACTAGAGGCGTAAAGCCGAGTTCTGCAGTCAGTAGTAAGAATGAAGCAGAGCAACCATCAGATACTTCAAGGTTTAACAACAATGCTTCATGCAGATCAAGGTCTGGTGATGATTCATCTCATGGATTGGTCAGTACCAACGATGGATGCGTGAATTCAGTTCAAGCATCACCACCCTCGAAGCAACTGGTATGAACCTACTTCTTTTATATCATAAACAAAATCCAATTAGCTTTTATTGCTAACCACTGACTCCTGCTATTGGTCATGCAGTTACCTATTGTGGAACACCGTTCAAATATCAAAACCGTTCGGTCATCAACTCCTGAACCTGCCAAACAGGTCATAGAAAATGGTTCTGCAGTTTCAGCAAAGTCAAAAATCAAGACCCCAACTAGTGCTACTAGACGGGCTAGCCCTCAGCGACGAGCGGGGGTAGGGACAACTGGCCTCCCAGCCACTGTGCAAAAAGGAGCTCAAACTAAGGCCATGGTGGAGGGTGAGAAAAGTCCATGCCAACCTACCCATT
Organism: Triticum urartu; assembly: GCF_003073215.2. Classification (NCBI taxonomy): domain Eukaryota; kingdom Viridiplantae; phylum Streptophyta; class Magnoliopsida; order Poales; family Poaceae; genus Triticum; species Triticum urartu. The sequence goes on from NC_053022.1 coordinate 467,268,075, forward strand.
CTCCAGATACTACCCCTGGTGATCTTCCACTTATTGTAAGGCCATCCAAAATTCCTTCAGAAGGACTGAACATCATGCCAAACAACTCACATGCAAAATCTGCTCCCCGAGAATTGTTTACTGTGGCAACTAAGGAAGACATCAGTCCTTGCTCAAGTTCAACAGTTGGTTGTGTTGAAAAGATCGACCAGTCTGAGCTATCTGAACCTAACCCACCAGCCTGCTTGATTTCATCGCACACAAGCTCAGTGCCTGATGCTGTTGCCACGGAAGACAATGGCCTTACAGCCATACCACGTTCAGAAATTAGCAGAGACAATTTGCAGAGGAGTGTGGTTAGTAATGATTCAAGCCTGAGCTCTGCTTTGGGTCCATTCATTCCAAGCTTTGAACAGGAGTTTGTTTGCAAGGATGATGTGCAATCCAGTAAGCATGGGCAGAATATGGCCACATTCCAAAGTGGTGAGGATAAATTTACTGTCCAAGAGCTTCTCTCATCGATGCCACCATACGGTTCTTCCGTTTCAACAGCAGAAGGTGCAATGTTGGAGAAGGGACCCAATTCTGTTCAGTCAATGAAGAAACAAACATCAATGAAGAAAGAAACAGGTCCTCATTTAAACCCACTGGTTGATGATGCCATTCGGCAAATCAATCTCAATGTCTGCAATGAGCAGCCAACATCAGAAAATGGTCAAGGGGAAACTCAGAACATGGATGTCAGCAAACTTCTGAATGTGGTAAGAGAAGATCTGGAAGTAAGAAGCAGCTCATGCTCATTAAACTCACTGCCTTCTACACCTCTTCCCTCAGTTGCTTCCGAACAGCATGTCTTGGGAAGCAATGCTGCCTGCAAGATACCAGCCAGCTCAGACACAGCAAGATTATCTAGTGCCATCGTCGATGTGAGATCTTACATCTCTGAGGCCAACATCGTTGTCAAGGAGGAGACATCCCCTGCTAAGGAAATGCTCGACGTCACGTCATTTAGGCAGCGGGCCGAGGCTCTTGAGGGGCTCCTTGAGCTCTCCGCGGACCTACTGGAAGACAACAGGTTGGAGGAGCTTGCCATTGTTCTGAAGCCATTCGGGAAGATGAAGGTCTCCCCAAGAGAGACGGCAATCTGGCTGGCCAGAAGCTTTAAAGGGATGATGAATGACGAAGCAAGTCGCACGTCTATGTGAGTATCTGTATCTTTGTAGCCCGGAGGGGCACTTTTTGCTTGCTCCCCCCTTGTGCTCCGAGCTTACCGAAACTCGCTTGGTTTTATAACAGCGTGTGGTTTGTGTTGCCTGGTTTTTCCTTTTGATTCAACCATTCTTTGTGGCGTATGTTGTACATAGCCAAGACTTGTAAACAGAATAAATGTCCCTTCAGTACTGCAAATGGTTTAACTTCTGCATACATCGCATTCGTCGGAACACGTGGGAAAACGTGATCAAAACATGCTGCTTTTCCGGTCTTCAAAGTGACCAGATTACTGCAGCTACTCCCCTAGAAATTGTCTTAGCACATGAGAAATAAGGTAATGTGGTATTGATGTACTGTATTAGTCAGAGAAGCATTTGTCAAAGTCACTCTTTCCCCTATAGATGTGGATCCTCCAATCCATCCACCCATCCAACCAGCCGTGCCTTAAGTTTGTCCTTACAGTTTCCAGTTAGATACTTTTAGTCTGCTAGCACTAACACAGTCCCATATACTCCCTCCATTCCACAATGTAGATCTCGGAAAGCACAGGCGCATTACATTGTGGAATGAAGGGAGTATTTGATAGGCCATCAACCCCTTAACAGTTGGACAGATCACCATATTGTTCTAATTTTTTTTTATTCCTTAGGTACCATCAAGACCTCACTTTTCTCTAAGTTGATTCTTAGACCAGACATCATTTCGAACAAAGTATAATAGTGGCTTCAATTTCCATGCCCCCTCCATGTCATCCCTGATGAATAAAATGGTACCATCGACATATCGAAAAATGGCAATCCGTTTGTAAATCAGATCATCCCTTGGGTGACTACACTTTTCATCCAGGCAATCCATTTTAGGTTGGAACCTTTTTGCTCGGCAGTCAAAGAGAAACTGGTAGTTCACCTTGTCATATGCTTTCTTAAAACCAAGCTTGATTACTACCATCTCATGCTTTCAAAACTTGATATGTTCCAAAATTTCATGCAAAATCAAGACCCCATCCATGATGTTCCTACTAATCTTGGACATGATGAGGTCAGCTTAGTAGTTAGAGCTTTCAAGAAGCTAGACTTTTGATTTTTTTTTTCCGAAAAGGAGGTCATCCCTCGGCCTCTGCATCGGATAGATGCATGCGGCCACTTTATTAAAGTAAGTTCAACAAAACAAATAGTATGGTCTGCAAAGTACAACTCACAAAAGAAGCAAAATAAAAATAAGCATATGAAAGCCACAACCGGCTGGACGAAAGGACATCAAGGACCTATCTTATTATGCAACCACCATCCAAATCGGTTGAAGATAGCTCGTGCTACCATCTCCCACCGGTTGCACCCAGTAGCCAAATGCTCCCTGGAGCCCGTAGGAGTGAGTAGCAACCACGTACGGATCTATGCCGTAGCCCTGAAGATAACCTGCAAGAAGTTAATCATATAAAGTCTGTTAAAAATCATATCGTTACCGCAGTTCCATATAGCCCAAAGGAATGCGCATATTCCAATCCGAATACTTGACGCTATATCTGGATTCACTCCATTTAGCCACGTCCCAAACAACGCGTCAATGCTAACTGTAGGAGTAATATTAAAAGCTATATGAACGGACCGCCAAAGTAACTTCGCAAAAGGGCAATCAAGAAATAAATGTTGAATTGTTTCGTCGTGAACACAAAAGCAACATCATGGACTACCTATCCATCGTCGCTTTAGTAAGTTATCTTTGGTAAGGATCACTTGCTTATGCACAAACCACATAAAAATTTTAATTCGCAAGGGAACCTTAACTTTTCAAATGTGTATCGATCTTGGGATTGGGCCAGAATTAATAAGGTCTAAGTACATTGATTTGACCGTGAACACTCCATTAGCCGTTAGCTTCCAATTTAAGGTGTCTCCCTGATCAGATAGTTGAACGTCTATCAACCTCCTCACTAAGTGTAACCAGGAATTCCATCGCTCCCCTACTAGAGACCTCCTGAATTGAATATTCAAAGGTACCGTCTGTAAAATTGCTACGTAATCCTCCTTACGTTGAGCAATATGATACAGGGAAGAATACTGAAGAGCTAGTGGTGTGTCACCTAACCATGTGTCTTCCCAAAATCTTGTTGTTGTTCCGTCCCCAACAATGAATTTCATTCTATAGAAGAAGGTTTCTTTCGCTCTCATGAGTCCCTTCCAAAATGGTGAATCATTAGGTTTTACGATAACCTGAGCGAGTGTTTTAGAGTGCAAGTATTTATTTCTCAAGATTTGTGCCCACATACCCTCCGATTCCTGTGATAGCCTATATAGCCATTTGCTCAACATGCATTTATTTTTAATCTCGAGGTTCTCGATCCCAAGACCCGCGTGGTCTTTTGGTCGACAAATAATATCCCATCTTGCCAGACGATACTTTGTCTTAACCTCGTCTAACTGCCAGAAACAAACGAGATCGATAGAAGTCTAGTCTCCTTCGTACCCCTTTGGGCACCTCAAAGAAAGATAGAAGGAACATTGGCATACTCGTGAATACCAAATTTATCCATACTGGTCGTCCTTCATATGACATAAGCTTACCCTTCCAGCAGCTTAGTTTCTTCTCGAATCGATCTTCGATACATTTCCACTCCATATTAGTTAATTTCCTATGATGGATGGGAATGCCTAGATAGCTGAACGGCAATGACCCCAGTTCACAATCGAACAATTGCCTATAACTGTCTTGGTCATCTTTGGCCCTACCAAAGCAAAACAATTCACTCTTGTGGAAGTTGATCTTTAGACCAGACAGTTGTTCAAACAGGCACAACACTAGTTTCATATTCCTCGCCTTTGCAAGGTCATGCTCCATGAAGATAATAGTGTCATCCGCATATTGTAGGATAGAGACGCCCCCGTCCACCAAATGGGGAACAAGACCACCTACCAAGCCTTTCTCCTTGGCCCGACCTATGAGAACTGTCAGCATGTCTGCCACAATGTTGAACAGAATCAGAGGCATCGGGTTTCCTTGTCTCAGGCCTTTATGTGTTTGAAAATAATGACCAATGTCATCACTCACCTTTATCCCAACACTACCTTTCTTGACAAAAGAATCCACCTGATTCCTCCATGCCCAACTAAAGCCCTTCATGTGCATGGCTTGCTGCATAAATGGTCATTTAACTTTGTCATATGCCTTCTCAAAATCTACTTTGAAGACCATCCCATCGAGTTTCTTCGAATGGATTTCATGTAAGGTTTCATGTATGACTTTTGAACTTAGACCACTAACAAGTCAAATTTTAGATGCTCGTGAGCTTATTATCCTAAGTCGTAACAAATTAATTGCAAAACCCACATCAAGCAAATGGGGATGAACTTCTGGATTTTGTCAGCATGTGCACCTTTTGGCAATAAGGTAATCACTCCAAAATTAATCCCACTCAAGTCCGCTTTATGTTCACAGAAGTCTTGGAAAGCTGACATTATATATGATGCTCTTTGAATCAAACATGTACACTTTGTATAAAGGGACATTTACATTTATGCATCTAATTTGCGCCCACTCTCAGATTTACCACTAACTTTTTGATGTGCTCAAATTTGCCCCTAAAAAGCATTTTAGGTCGCCAGAATGCCCCTCTAGCTGGTCAAAGTTGTTTGACCAAGACTTTGAAAGTTTATAACAAATTCATATGAACTCAGAAGAATGCAAATAAGATATCAAAATGTTCATAAAAATTCACCTATACGTACATGTCATTTACGTTCATCACCTACACGTGCATTTACTTGCATTCATCCTAAATAGTTTTTTAATGTTATAAACCCTAGAAACCTTTAAAGAGTGCTTTTGTCATGAACGTAAATGATATGCACATATAGGTGATGTTTTTATGGAAGTTTTGATATCATATTTTGCATTCTTCTGAGTTCATATGAATTTTCAAAGTTTTGGTCAAACAACTTTGAGCAGATGGAAGGGCATTCTGGCGACCTAAAATGCTTTTATGGATAAATTTTGAGCACATCAAAGAGTTAGGGATAAATTTAAGTAGTGGGTTCAAGTTAGAGGCACAAATGTAAATGTCGCCTGTATAAAATGCCGCATTATGCTTCGTGCCTTAAAACTACATAGTTGTGGCCAACCACGCCTCATAGAACAACTCATCCTCCTTTATCAAGTACACAACCATGGTGTTTCCTTCAAAGTCAACAACGACAACGTCAAAATATTTCGCTATGCCATTCGGCCGAACACTTGCCAGCCATGGCGTTCGCCATGGATAGTGATGACAGGGGCGGATGGTACCTAGGCATCGGCGGAATCCTGGGTGGAACGGTGGCATGCGCCAATGCGTGTAGGTGTCTGTCTAGAGTGACAGAGGTACGACAAGGCCTGGGCAATAGCCATGGTGGTACAACAGCGGTGACGGTCTCTGAGGGTGCGAATATAGAGAATAGGGGGAGTGGCGGAGTGGGAAAAGGGGGTCCAGGTAGGGTATTTTGGTGGGACAGCAGCGTCAGAGTCCGACGTGACGAGTGCTTGGACTACCCCAAACCTCTCTAGGTTTGGTTCTGTTTTGTGGGATTTTTGGACATCCGGGTCGACAATCTTCCTGACGCTATTAGATGGCCAAAATTATATGGACCGTTAGGCGATTTGTGTTGGAATTGCCACTAAAGCATCTACAACTGAACCCTCTTCCCCCTAAACGTCTGGACGGATATCCTGGATGGCGCCCGGACAAAAAATGTCACCCAACCGACCCCCCTCCCCAAATCCGGCCCAGACGTCTAGGTTGTACGACACCCCTTATATCCAGCCCATATCTGGGTTGGACATGGGGACTCCCGGATGCGTCTACCACGTTGGATCCGACAACCCGAACCCATCCGAAGTCTCTTCCAAGTCGCCCTCAACCTAGCCGGACCTGCCCTCTTCCTCTCCTTTCTTCTGCCTCGTCCGCACCACCCCTTCCCTACCTCCTTCGTCCCAACACACAACGTCGTCACCGCCGTCCCCATCCCACAACATCGTCATCCTTGCCATCATCGGACATTTTTGCCGCCAAAGGATGCCATCACGATACGTCCTACTTATCCGGACATACTCTCACCATCTACGTGTTTGACCAAATTTCCGAGTTATTTTTTAGTTCTTTTTGAAGGAAATATGCCCTAGAGGCAATAATAAAGTTGTTATTTATATTTCCTTATATCATGATAAATCTTTATTATTCATGCTGGAATTGTATTAACCGGAAACTTGATACATGTGTGGATACATAGACAAAACACCATGTCCCTAGTAAGCCTCTACTAGACTAGCTTGTTAAACAAAGATGGTTAAGTTTCCTAACCATAGACATGTGTTCTCATTTGATAAACGGGATCACATCATTAGGAGAATGATGTGATAGACAAGACCCATCCGTTAGCTTAGCATGTTGATCGTTCAGTTTTATTGCTATAGCTTTCTTCATGTCATATACATATTCCTTCGGCTATGAGATTATGCAACTCCCGGATACCGGAGGAATACCTTGTGTGTTATCAAACGTCACAACGTAACTGGGTGATGATAAAAGATGCTCTACAGGTATCTTTGAAGGTGTTTGTTGGGTTGGCATAGATCGAGATTAGGATCTGTCACTCCAAGTATCGGAGAGGTATCTCTGGGCCCTCTCGGTAATGCACATCATAATAAGCCTTGCAAGCAATGTGACTAGTGAGTTAGTTGTGGGATGATGTATGATAGAACGAGTAAAGAGACTTTCCGGTAACGAGATTGAACTAGGTATGAAGATATCGACGATCGAATCTCGGGCAAGTAACATACCCATGACAAAGGGAATAATGTATGTTGTCATTCCGGTACGACCGATAAAGATCTTCGTAGAATATGTGGGAACCAATATGGGCATCCAGGTTCCGCTGCTGGTTATTGACCGGAGAGGTGTCTCAGTCATGTCTACATAGTTCTCGAACCCGTAGGGTCCGCACGCTTAACATTCGATGATGATTTTGTATTATATGAGTTATGTGATTTGGTGACCGAATGTTGTTCGAAGTCCCGGATGAGATCACGGACATGACGAGGAGTCTCGAAATGGAAAGAGGTAAAGATTCATATATTGGACGATGGTATTCGGACACCGGAAGTCTTCTGGGGGTACCAGGTGCATATTGGGTCACCGGAAGGGGTTCCGGGCATCCCCCGGCAACTATATGGGCCTTAATGGGCCAAGAGGGGGACAGACCAGCCCCTAAGGGGCTGGTGCGCCCCATGTAGGCCAAAATAAGGGGGAAGGAAAGAAGAGAAGGGAGAAAGGAAGGGGAGGGATTCGGCCTCCCCCTTCCTTCCCTCCTCCCTCCTCCTTCCTTCCCCCTCCGGATGGATATGACCTCCTACTTGGGGCGCCCCCTTGGCTGCCTCTCCTCCCCTCCAACCTATATATATGAGGGGGGCACCTCTAGAACACACAACAATGATTGTTAGCCGTGTGCGGCGCCCCCCTCCACAGTTTAGGCCTTCTGTCATATTGTTGTAGTGCTTAGGCGAAGCCCTACGTGGATCACTTCACCATCACCGTCACCACGCCGTTGTGCTGACGAAACTCTTCCTTGACACTTTGCTAGATCAAGAGTTTGAGGGACGTCATCGAGCTGAATGTGTGCAGAACTCAGAGGTGTCGTACGTTCGGTGCTTGATCGGTCGGAACGAGAAGAAGTTCGACTACATCAACCGCGATGTCAAATGCTTCCGCTTTAGGTCTACGAGGGTGCGTGGACACACTCTCCCCCTCTCGTTGCTATGCATCTCCTAGATAGATCTTGCATCAGCGTGGGAAATTTTGAAATTGCATGCTATGTTTCCCAACACTTTTTTGTAGGCAAACAATGGATTTGTTAGATGTTGACTATGAGAACAAGAACCTGACAAATTCATTTACAAAGAGTTCGTCGATTCGCTGGAATTGGATGACAAAAATACTGATGTTGATGATGAGCATCTAGGTAGAAATAATGAAGAATCCAGTGGAGCATATCCTGAGATTCAAGGGTTCAATAAAGGGCGTGAGAGTTGTTCTTCGAGATAGGATCGCTCGCGCATGACTTCTCTATAGTGACTACTGATGAAGCTATGTACCTAGGGTAGGGTCATAGGCCTGACCTAGACACCCTCCCCTAGGACTCCATCCTAAAACTAGAAGCATTCGAGGGATAGCATCATCCACTCGACTGCCAGGCATTCCACTCGGAAGATTCAAAGTCACTCGACCACTACAATTATCACTCGATGGACAGAAGATCTAAAGTCACTCTGCATGACAACGGTCGGACGTTTACTTCATATACTTAATAGGCATTTATGTCACTTAATTGCTAGCGCTACCAGTAACGCCCCCCTCTTGATGTACCTTAAAACCCTTGTAACATAGGCTGGCTGGGGGCTAGGCGCACTCTATATAATCCAACCCCTCCACTGGCACAAGGGTTCACACCCCCTGTAAACACACACATACATAATCCAGTCGACCGCCTCCGGGCATCGAGACGTAGGGTCGTTACTTCCTCCGTGAAGGGCTTGAACTCGTAAAACTCGTGTGTACAACTTCGCCATAGCTAGGATCTTGCCTCCTCATACCTACCCCCATTCTACTGTCAGTCTTAGATCCAAGATATTTGGCGTCCACCGTGGGGCCAGTGTCTTAGCGACTTTTTGGTGGAGTTGCGATTTTTCCGATTCTCATCATCATGGTTTCCACCGGCGGACTGGTTGAGGGTCGCGAGATCCGTCTGGGTGCGCTCGTGTTCATCGCCGGCGACTCCGCCTGGCTCCAGGAAGCTCCACTCGACGTCGATGCGCTCCCCGTCCGCGGGGCGACTCACTTTCGCGCGTGTGTCCGCGGCGTCATTCTCCGGCAACCGTCGACCCAGTATCGGTCAGTTCCTATGGTGTCCTCGTCCCTCGCTATTCGCCGGCACAAGCGTTCTGGTCGGTCGCGACTCCAGCGGTGGGTGAGACACGCGGTGGCCCACCAGTCGTTCACCTCGCAAGTCGCGGCAATAGAGCCCGACGAAACTCTCTACGGCCTGTTCGACCTGTCGACTTGCTCCGTCAAGGCCGCATCCGAGTGCGACAGCAGCGATCCCGCGGCAGAAGTCTTGATGGTCAACGGACCACCCAGTCCTCCTGGCTTCCCCCGCGACGATGGTGGTGATGGTGGCGGTGATCCGTCGTGCGTTCACGAAGAGTACCGCCCCGAGCCCATTTCTTCGCAACGGAGGGAAGAGCTTCGCCGCCGCAACATGGATGCACTTCACACTCCTATCGTTGGAGAAACCCCCGAGGCCCAGGCCTTGGAGGAAGCGCGCCTGGCCAACCTAGCTGAGCGCACTCGACTAGAGAACCTGCAGCGTGCACTCGACGAGCGTGCTCAGCAGCGGATCCCTGAATCCAGTCGACGGCAGCTTTTTCCACGTCAAACTCAGGTATACCACAGTCCGATTCAAAATCTCACATCTGCGGCCCGAATAGCAGAGTCAATCCAGCCCTCCCAGTCGGAGGCAGGCAGAGGTTTGATGCAGATCCGGGCCTTGCTCCGAGTAGCTGGGGAGCAGAACACCATAGTGTCTCAGTCGTGGAATAGGATTCATAGCAGGTCTGTGGTGACGGATACAGTACAGTCAGCCCACAACCCAAGATCACCCCCTCGGCGTGAGGGATGTGGGCACAGGCAGGATCAGTACAGAAACCATGAGCAATATGATCACCGCCTCGGCCACGACGACCGCCGTCGAGTGCCCACGCCTCCTCCGAGGAGTGGGTCATATGTGCCTCGGCGGCATGATGACAGACGCCCTCACAGCGGCGAGCGAAGAATACCAGTTGACCCAAGGGAGTCAGGCTTTGATGCGAGATCTATTCTCATTCAAGGTCTGGTTGACAGGAACAGAGCACACAGAGAAGGCCATGACAGAGATTATCCGACTGGGGGCAGAGTGCACGTTTCAGGTCTCGAGTGTTTTAGCAGAGCCATTAGGGCCGCAGTGATTCCTCCCAATTTCAGGTTGGCGACTGGAGTCAGCAAGTTTACGGGTGATTCTAAGCCTGACACTTGGCTTGAGGACTACCGAGTAGCTGTACAGATTGGTGGTGGCAATGATGAAGTCGCCATGAAGCACCTTCCTCTGATGTTGGAAGGCTCGGCCAGAGCATGGCTGAATCAGTTGGCACCCGGCAGCATATTCAGTTGGGAGGAACTCGCCCGAGTGTTTGTTAGGACTTTTGAAGGTACTTGCAAGCGGCCAGTGGGGTTGACTGAATTGCAGAGTTGTGTGCAAAAACTGAATGAAACCCTGAGAGACTATATCCAGAGATGGATCATGTTACACCATACACTGGAGAATGTGTCAGATCACCAAGCAGTTTGTGCTTTCAAGGAAGGCGTTAAGTATCGGGAGTTGAATCTGAAATTCGGTCGGACAGGAGATATGTCCCTGACTCGGATGATGGAGATTGCCACCAAATACGCTAACGGCGAAGAAGAAGATCGACTCCGAAGTGGCAAGCACAAAACAGTCGCCCAGGACACCGGTGGAGGTACTTCCAATCGGAAACAGAAGCGTAAGGCGAGCCAGTTGCTCCTAGTGAGGCTTTAGTTGTGGCTTAAGGAAAGTTCAAGGGGAAGCCCAAAGGGCCCTGGAACCCCAAGAAAATGAAAGATCAAGACAGAAGTGATGTGTTGGATTTGCCATGTCACATTCACACCAAGAAAGATGAAGAGGGTAATCTGATTTATCCCAAGCACACCACTCGGCAGTGTCGACTCCTGATCCAGCAGTTCTGAGAGAAACAACCCAAGGAGAAGGAAAAGGAGTCGGACAAGGATGAGGATGAGGATGGTTTTCCCAACGTCAACTCCACTCTGATGATTTTTGCTGATGTTGAGAGCAAAAGTCGATTGAAAGTTATCAACACAGAAGTGAACATGGTTGCTCCGGCAACACCAAGTTATTTGAAGTGGTCCTAGACTGCCATCACATTCGACCAGTCTGACCATCCAGCACGTATAGCCACCCCTGGGAGGCAAGTGTTGGTGGTTGACCCAGTTGTTGAAGGCACTCGACTGACTAAAGTGCTGATGGATGGCGGTAGCGGCCTGAATATCCTTTATGCTGAAACCTTGAAGGGAATGGGAATTCTGATGTCCAAGCTCAGCGAAAGAAATATGAGTTTCCATGGTGTTATACCTGGCAAGAAGGTTGAATCACTCGGCCAGATCGCCCTTGATGTGGTTTTCAGTGATTCCAAGAATTACCGCAAAGAAAAGTTGATGTTTGAAGTAGTGGATTTCAAGAGTGTTTATCATGCCATTCTGGGTAGGCCTGCCTATGCATCTTTCATGGCTCGACCATGTTACGTGTACCTCAAATTGAAAATGCCTAGTCCCAGAGGAGTGATCACTATCACTGGCAATCGGCAGAAAGCAGAAGAGTGCTTCCAGAAGGGCTCAAAAATCACCGATGCACAAATGGCAGCAGTCGAAATGCAAGAATACCAGAAAAATACGGATCCGAGTTGTTTGCTGCGCTCCAAGAAGCCTGCCGCAGATTCTGCATTTCAGTCTTCCGGTGAAACCAAGCCGATTCATATTCACTCGACCGATCCTAATGCTGCTCCTACTCATATCTCAACTTCACTTGACAGCAAATAGGAAGAAGCGCTCATCCAGTTCCTCCGTGAGAACTGGGACATCTTTGCATGGAAACCTTCTGACATGCCGGGTGTACCCAGGGGACTGGCTGAGCATCGTTTGCGAGTTGATCCGAAAGTAAAACCAGTCAAAGAACATCTTCGACAGTCCGCCGTACATAAGAGAAAAGCAAATTGGTGAGGAAGTGGCTTGGCTCCTGGCAGCTAAGTTCATCCGAGAGATTTACCACTCCGAGTGGCTCGCCAATGTTGTTATGGTCCCCAAGAAGGACGACTCACTTCACATGTGCATTGACTTCAAGCATATCAATCGGGCCTGCCTGAAACATCATTTTCCTCTCCCCCGCATCGACCGGATTGTCGACTCGACTACGGGGTGTGAGTGTTTGTCTTTTCTAGACGCCTATTCCGGGTACCATAAGATCCGACTATATGGACCCGATGAGATAAAAACAACTTTCATCACACCATTCGGGTGTTTTTGTTATGTCACCATGCCGTTCGGTCTCAAGAATGCTGGAGCTACATTCATGAGGATGATTCAGAAGTGTCTGCTCACTCAAATCAGTCGGAATGTGGAAGCATACATGGATGACATTGTGGTCAAGTTGCGTAAAGGTTCCGACCTGCTGACTGACCTTACTGAAAGCTTTGCCAACCTGAGAAGATATGATATCAAGCTTAACCCATCAAAGTGCACATTCGGAGTTCCTGGCGGAAAGTTACTCAGCTTCCTCGTTTCCGAACAAGGGATCAACGCGAACCCAGAGAAAGTTGGTGCCATACTCCGGATGAAACGCCATGTGCGCGTGCATGATGTCCATAAGCTTACTGGTTGTTTGGCCGCCTTGAGTCGATTCATTTCTCGCCTCGGTGAAAAGGCATTGCCTCTTTACCGACTGATGAAGAAATCTGACAAGTTCAAGTGGACTCCTGAAGCTGATGCAGCGTTTGCAGATCTCAAAGCCCTGCTTTCCACCCAGCCGGTGCTCGCTGCCCCAATAAGCAAAGAGTCTTTACTGCTTTACATTGCAGCCACTGGACAAGTTGTCAGTACAGTACTCACGGTCGAGCGGGAAGAAGAAGGAAAAGCCTATAAAGTTCAGCGCCCAGTATACTATGTTTCTAAAGTTTTAACTCCATCCAAACAAAGATATCCACATTATCAGAAGCTTGTTTATGGGATTTACATGACCACGAAGAAGGTTGCACATTATTTCTTTGATCACTCCATTACAATCGTCAGCGACGCACCATTGTCAGAAATTCTGAACAACAGAGATGCAACTGGTCGAGTGGCAAAGTGGGCGATTGAACTCCTTCCCTTAGATATCAAGTTTGAGGCAAAGAAATCTATCAAGTCCCAGGCAATAGCAAATTTCCTCGCCGAGTGGATCGAACAGCAACTGCCGACTCAGATTCACTCGGACCATTGGACCATGTTCTTCGATGGATCTAAGATGCTGAATGGTTTTGGCGCTGGGGTAGTATTGGTATCCCCCCCCCCGAGGCGACAAGCTCTGCTATGTTCTCCAGATTCATTTTGATTCCTCCAACAATGAAGCTGAATATGAGGCACTTTTGTACGGGTTGTGTATGGCCATTTCACTCGGCGTCTGTCGCCTCACGATCTATGGCGACTCAGATTTGGTGGTTAATTAAGTAATGAAGGAGTGGGACGTCAGAAGCCCGGCTATGACTAGCTACTGCAATGCAGTGAGAAAGTTAGAGAAGAAGTTTGAAGGTTTAGAGCTCCATCACATACCCCGGCTGAAAAATCAAGCAGCGGATGATTTGGCGAAGATAGGTTCCAAGAGGGAAGCCATTCCCAGTAACGTGTTTCTGGAACATATTCATACACCTTCAGTACAGGAAGATCCTTTCACTGAACAGCCCCTGCAACCAAAGAGCGCCACTGATCCGACTGAAGTCGAAGTACTGGCCGTGGTCGACTTGATCATGGAGGTTTTAGTCATCACTCCCGACTGGACAGCACCGTACATCGCATACATTCTCAGGAAAGAACTCCCAGAAGACGAAGAAGAGGCCCGACAGATCGTCCGCCGATCTAAGGCTTTTACTGTGATAGGAGGACAGTTGTTCAGAGAAAGTGTAACCGGAGTCAGCCAGAAATGCATAACACCTGAAGAAGGTCGAGTGATCCTCAACGACATCCACTCGGGGACCTGTGGTCACCATGCGTCCTCTCAGACCATTGTTGCCAAAGAATACCGAGCCAGATTTTATTGGCCACGGGCAAATGAGATGGCACAAGAAATAGTCGACAGATGTGAATGTTGCCAGTTTTATTCCAACATGTCTCACAAACCTGCATCAGCCCTGAAGACCATTCCGCTCGTCTGGCCCTTCACTGTTTGGGGTTTGGACATGGTTGGACCTCTGAGAATGGGTAGGAGCGGCTTCACTCATGTACTCGTGGCAGTCGACAAGTTCACCAAATGGATTGAAGCCAAACCTATCAAAAGTCTTGAAGCCAATACTGCAGTAAGATTCATCAGAGAGTTAACATTCAAATATGGTGTTCCGCACAACATCATCACTGACAATGGGTCGAACTTTGATTCTGATGAGTTCAGAGCCTTCTACGCTTCCCAAGGCACTCGAGTCGACTATGCTTCAGTCGCCCATCCCCAGTTGAATGGACAAGATGAAAGAGCAAACGAATTGATCCTCAAAGGACTGAAACCCCGACTGATGCGTGATCTCAAGCACGCAGCAGGCGCCTGGGTCGATGAACTTCCATTAGTGCTTTGGGGCTTGAGGACAACTCCTAATCGATCGACTGGCCGAACTCCGTTCTTCTTGGTCTATGGTGCTGAAGTTGTTCTTCCGAGTGACTTGATTCACAATGCACCCAGAGTCGAGCTTTTCTCGGAAGATGAAGCAGAACAGGCTCGACAAGACGCAGTTGATCTCCTGGAAGAGGAAAGAGAGATGGCCCTGATCCGGTCGACCATTTATCAACAAGACTTGTGTCAATTCCACGCCAGAAACATGAGGGGTCGAGCATTTCAAGAAGGAGACTTGGTTCTTTGAGTGGATCAGCAGAAACCACACAAGCTCGCCCCTACTTGGGAAGGCCCTTTCATTGTCACCAGAGTGCTCCACAACGGAGCATACCACTTATACAATGTCGAGCACAAGAAAGACGAGCCACGCGCTTGGAATGCGGAGCTGCTCCGCCCCTTTTACACTTAAGCATTCACACTGTTGAGATGTAATAAGAAATACCTTTTAATTTGATTATCAAAGACACAATTTTACAGTCTCTTAAATGATTGTTGTTCCTTTCTTTTTTCATATGTTCTAAATCCCCCAGTGGATTCCTTAGATGCGAATCTGTTTTGCCTAAGCTGTAAAAATCCTACCAAGTGGTGAGCAAGCCTCCCACTCGGAGGCTTAGATGGGAATCCGTTTCGCGTAAGTTTGAAAAATCCTACCGAGTGGTGAGCAAGCCTCTCACTCCGGGGCTTAGCTGCAGTCCAGTACTCGCCTAAGTTTGAAAAATCCTACCGAGTTGTGAGCAAGCCTCTCACTCGGGGGCTTAGCTGCAGTCCAGTACTCACCTAAGTTTGAAAAATCCTACCGAGTGGTGAGCAAGCCTCTCACTAGGGGGCTTAGCTGCGGTCCAGTACTCGCCTAAGTTTAAAAAATCCTACCGAGTGGTGAGCAATCCTCACACTCAGGGGCTTAGCTGCGGTCCAGTACTCTCCTAAGTTTAAAAAATCCTACCGAATGGTGAGCAATCCTCACACTCGGAGGCTTAGCTGCAGTCCAGTACTCGCCTAAGTTTAAAAAATCTTACCGAGTGGCGAGTAATCCTCTCACTCGGGGGCTTAGCTGCGGTCCAGTACTCGCCTAAGTTTAAAAAATCCTACCGAGTGGTGAGAAACCCTCACACTCGGGGGCTTAGCTGCAGTCCAGTACTCGCCTAAGTTTGAAACACATCCCCGTCTGCAAGGACGATGAGGTGCAGGTCGACTGCAACCTCCTCTTTAGAGCTACGCCACAAATACAACGTGCGCTCCATCCTCATCCGCAAGGACGATGAGGTGCAGGTCGACTGCAACCTTCTCTTCGGAGCTACGCCACAAATACAATGTGCGCTCCATCCTCATCCGCAAGGATGATGAGGTGCAGGAAGACTGCAACCTTCTCTTCGGAGCTACGCCACAAATACAACATGCGCTCCATCCTCATCCGCAAGGACGACGAAGTACAGGTCAACTGAGACATCCTCCTCAGAGACTATTCCGAGTGAAGAACAAGTTCCACTCGAAGGCAAACACAAGCGCATTCAAAAGACAAACCAAGTTCAGATAAATCCTAAAGTTCCGGAACGCAGATAAAAGTACTCGGGCATCAGGCCCGAAGGAGTTTAACGGTTACAAAATCACTCGGCATTCCAAGGCAAATTTAAGGCGAGATATAAACTTTTTTCACTCCGCATGAGGAGGGCTTGCAGGCTCGACGAACTGGTCTAGATCGATTCCATCAGCGATCCGAGTGGCAGAAGCAATGAAGGTTTCCATGAAGTATTGGAAGTCATGCCTCTTTGTGTTGGCAACTTTGATCACCGCCAGCTTCTCTTCTAGGGCTTCTTTGCAGTGGACCCGAACCAACGACAGAGCCACGTTAGCACCGCATCAGGCAGAAGACTTCTTCCATTCTTGCACTCGACCAGGGACCTCATTGAGTCGAGTCATCAGAGACTCGAGGTCATTTTGAAGCGCTGCCCTTGGCCAAAGTGCCATATTGATGCGCGACACCGCCACATTCAGGCGATCAAGATAGCTCGTAACACTGGCAACACGAGATTCCAGTCGGAGCACGTTCATGGCAGCCTCATCGCCGACAGGAGAAAGGATGGGGTCCAAGCCTGTCTCGATCCATCCAATTTCTTCTTCAAAGTTTTGGCAGAATTCTACAGATTCAAGGAGTTAATGAGTCGATTGGTTCATGGTGACTTGCAAATAGTAAATCAGTCGGATAAAGAAAAGTACCTTCGAGCATAAGGAAGAGCTTCTTGGCGAGTGCTTTCAGATAAGCTTCCAGGTCGTTTCTCCTGCGAGACATGCTTTCCAGCTGCTCATTCAGAGTTACTTTATCTTTCTTTAGACGAGTCGCCTCTCGGTTGGAGTCGGTAAGAGACGTCTTCAGCTTGGTGATTTCCTCCTCTAGCGCACCGACCGAAGCCAGCTTCTTGTCAGCCAGTGCAGTCTTCTCCTGGGCCTCCTTTTGCGCAGCTGCAAGATCGAGGTCCTTCTTTGCCAGAGCTAGCCTCATTTTCTCTGCAAGATATACACTCGGGTCAGACAGAAGATCGAAGAGATAACTTGAGTCAAAATAAACAGTCGACATGTCGTTACCTTCCGTACCAGCCACTTCATCTTTAGCCTTTTTCAAGTTCTGATGGGCCAGCTCCAGGTCAAGGTTGAGTTGTCTCTGTTTTTCCTCGAATTCAGCGAACTTGGAGATAAGCGCACAGGATTTCTACAATGAGCAAAAGACATGTCAATGGACAAGATCAAAGATCATTTACTTCCGAGTGAATAAAACTTTAAGACTACTGCAGAATCAAACATTCTACAGTAGTCTCGGGGACTAC
Organism: Triticum urartu; assembly: GCF_003073215.2. Taxonomy (NCBI): domain Eukaryota; kingdom Viridiplantae; phylum Streptophyta; class Magnoliopsida; order Poales; family Poaceae; genus Triticum; species Triticum urartu. The sequence goes on from NC_053022.1 coordinate 467,285,584, forward strand.
ACCCAGTGGGTGCACTTATCGTGCCTCACTGATTCAGATTCCACTCGACATGATCCGCCCAGACCGAGTGGAAGAAAAAAAGAGAAAGAAATACTCAGAGCCCAACCGACTGCCAGCAGTCGACTGCGGTATCGGGGACTACACCCAGTGGGTGCACTTAGCGTGCCCCCACTGGTTCAGATTCCACTCGACATGGTCCGCCCAGACTGAGTGGAAGAGTGAAAACAACAAAGATGCTAAATACCCAGTGGGTGTGCAAATGCGAAGTGTAGGATAACAAGAAATTGCACGGAGAAAGGTTTTCAGGTAGCATATCCTAACAGAACAAGTTCAGTCAGAAGCCAACTTACTTGGACATTGGCTCGAAGGGCCGCGCTGGCGTCGTAAGCAGCCTGACTATTTTTGTGCACCACCTTCACTCACTCCATCATCATGCCAGCTTGGCGAATGGCTTCCGCAGCGGCGTCCGCCTGACTTTCAGGAACGTGATGAGTGGTGAAGAATGGGACTGACGGTCCAGACGCAGAGCTTGAAATTCCAAGGCATGAAGTTGGACGGTTGAAGCAAGCACTGGTACAGTCGATGATGTGGGGCGTTCACTCGATAGTGGATCAGCAAAAGTAACAGAAGCCCGAGTCACATCTTCAGGCTGTTGAACCGCTAGCTCTGCTGCCGGCACCGTTTGGGATGTCTTGCTACCTGATGCCTTCTTGTTCCTCCTGGCCCTCAGCGGCACATCATCGTCGTCATCTGGAAGTTCAATGACATTGGGAGGAGCTGCAAAAAGATCAGTCGACCCCAGATCAATCGTCAGAATTTAATAGACCGAGTAACTGAAGACGGGATTACGAGAGTTGTACCTGGGTTGGAGGTGACTGCATCTTCCATGTCTTCATCTTCATACTTGTGGGTGGAAGTCCCGGAGGTAGCAGCACTGCAAATTTCAATATTCAGTCGGTCATGTCTATCACAGCGGGTCGACTAAGAAATCAGACCCAACTATTACCCAGAAACAGTAGGAATGATCACTCTGATCTTGGGCAAGGCCTTCGGCGGTTTTGACGGCGTATCTTTTGGTTGCTTCGGTGCCTTCTTAGTCGGCGCTGGAGAAGACGTCCGAGGACGCTTTGACGACTGTCCAGTTGGCGTGGTCACTTTGTCGTGGATGCTTGCCGGGTCGTGAGTGTGCTTGGATCGCCTTTCCCTACGGGGAGGTGAGTCGACCTCTTCTTCGTCACTCGGGTCGTCACTCTCCTCGTCCTCCTCTTCATCAGAGTGTCACTCGCTGCTCTCGCCTCCGCTCGCCTCCCCCTCTGGATCCTACTCCTGCTCCCTGTTGGGCATCGAGTACATCTCAATAAGGGCCTGAAAGACAACAAGCGAAGCAAAAATCAGTCGGTTGACAACAAGTAGTTACATGATAAATCAAGAGAACACTTGGTAATTCAGAGTTGGACCTTGTCTGGTTGGCGCGAGTTGTCGAGTGGAGGGACTCTCCTAGACCCCCTGGGGTTATCTTTGTTGCCAGTGATACCCCTCAACCACTTCTCCACCGTATCCTCGTCGACCTCTTCTGGGTGGATCCGAGTGGAATCCTCAATACCCGAATACATCCACATCGGATGATCACGAGCTTGAAGCGGCTGAATGCGTCGTTTAAGGAAGACCTCCAATAGATCCATGTCAGTCACGCCATCACGAACGAGTTGGACCACCCGCTCGACCAACACCTTCACCAGCGCTTTCTCCTCCAGGATCATTTTCAAGGCGAAGGGCTTCTCGACCCGAGCCATGGAGAAGGGGGGAAGTCCGGTCGACTGACCTAGAGTCGGCTGGTCTTTGCAATAGAACCAGGTCGACTGCCACCCTCGGACTGACTCGGGAAGGATCATGGCTAGGAAAGTGCTTTTACCCCTCATTTGAATCCCAAGACCCCCACACATCTGGATCACGTGCGTCCTCTCATTACTCGGGTTGGCTTTCTTGACCAACTGGGAACGACACGTGAAAATGTGCTTGAAGAGGCCCTAGTGTGGCCTACAACCCAAGAAATTCTCGCACATGGACACGAAGGCAGCGAGGTACACGATGGTGTTGGGGGAGAAGTGGTGGATTTCTGCTCCAAAGAAGTTCAAGAAGCATTGAAAAAAAGGATGGGGAGGCAAAGAGAATCCGCAACCTAGGGGTGGGCATAAAAACCGACGAACCGTAAACCGAACCGATGCCAAAACCGAATAAACCGAATTTTCGGTTTTTTCTAGTGTCACAATAAAATTCGATTTTCATGTTTACTAACCAAACAAAATTCGGTAGGTTTGGTTTTATTCTCGGTTTACCGAACAAAAACCAAAGAAACGTGAATCAGCAAAAGAAACGATGCAAATACATGCGCATGAGCGCAACAATGTCTTCCGGGAGTCACGCGTCGACGCTCCCACGATCGCCCACCAACGCATCGTGCGCAGCTCCCATGACATGGGCCATCCTTTTCTTTTTTTGACCAAAGTGCATGCAAGAGGACGCAAGGCCCAGCTCACGTGTGCTTCTTTGGTGGCCCGCGTGTGCGCGCATGCATACAGCCGGCTCGTCTATCACGCTCCTTTAGTCCCACCTCGCTCCACTGGACGGATGATTCAAATTTGCTCCCTATATAAGAGGGTGCCACTGCTACAATCTAAGCACGGATAGTTGAAGCGTGGTTGTTCGGTATAAAACTGAAAACCGCACCGAAACTCCGGTTAACCGGATTTTCGGTTAGCTATTTTTAGCTAGCATTTTTGGTTTCTATTTTTACTAACCGAAATTTAATAAACACCGAATGGTAGAAACTGATTTTTTGGTTTATACCGAACGCCCAGGCCTACCGCGGTCAACATGGATGGCGAGGAAGACGCACTCACCCTCGCGCGGATGCGGTTCGGTCTCGCCCTCCGGGAGCCGTGCCGATTCGTGGGGAATCAGTCCCCCCCTCAACTAGATCGTCGATGTCGTCCTGACGAATCATCGACCGAATCCAGTCACCCTGGATCTAGCCGCGCGGCAGGCCAGACCTCGAAGAAGATCCACCCCGGCTGGACTTCTTCCCCTTCACCTTCGCCGTCGCCTTCTTCGCGTGCTCCAAGGCCACTGTCTTCTCCTTCACCATTGCAGCGGGCGGAGCTCGAGCAAAGCGGCGGCGCCGGGGGCAGAGGTGGATGTGGCGGAGAAAGCAGGGGAGAAGAAGAATGGGAACACACAGTGCAAAAAACCCCAGTCCGGCACCTTATATGAGGCCGTTTCCGAGTGGCTGGCCTGTGGGTCCAGGCGATCCTATCAAATCCCGCAACAGTCGCGCGCGCGATACGTGGCAAAAAAGGTGGCACAATGATCAAGGCGGCCCTGCCTAATCCAACTCGATTACTGCGGCCTCCTCCGCCCCGCGCACATCCCGAAATTCGAATCCCACAATATCCGCGAGCAGCAGAGCAACCTGTCAGACGGAAGATTTTTCCCATATCAGCACTCGAAGCATAGCAGTAAAAGTTCACTCGGCAGAACCAAGAATGGATCAAGGCAACTGAAAAAGAAGTTGAAGTCATCATGATTGCTCACTTGGTCCAATCAGGCGCTTCCGAAGCACGAAAATTGAATCGGAGGTGTTCTCAACTCCTTCTCCACTCAAACCTTGAACCATTTGAGGGCTAATGATAAAGCTATGTACCTAGGGTAGGGTCATATGCCTGACCTAGACACCCTCCCCTAGGACTCCATCCTAAAACCAGAAGCATTCGAGGGATAGCATCATCCACTCGATTGCCAGGCATTCCACTCGGAAGATTCAAAGTCACTCGACCACTACAATTATCACTCGACGGACAGAAGATCTAAAGTCACTCTGCATGACAACGGTCGGACGTTTACTTCATGTACTTAATAGGCATTTATGTCACTTAATTGCTAGCGTTACCAGTAACGCCCCCCTCTTGATGTACCTTAAAACCCTTGTAACGTAGGCTGACTGGGGTCTAGGCACATTCTATATAAGCCACCCCCCTCCACTGACACAAGGGTTTGCACCCCCTGTAAACACACACATACATAATCCAGTCGACCGCCTCTAGGCACCGAGACGTAGGGTCGTTACTTCCTCCGCGAAGGGCCTGGACTCGTAAAACTCGTGTGTACAACTTCGCCATAGCTAGGATCTTGCCTCCTCATACCTATCCCCCATTCTACTCTCAGTCTTAGATCCACGACAACTACTTCAAACCGGACCCAACTTACGATGAGTTTTTTCGACATCACGTCCGGTTGAGCAAACATTTATTCTTACTCATAGTGAATGTGGTGGACAAATATGATTGTCAGTGTCAAAACCGGCGGATCTCGGGTAGGGGGTCCCGAACTGTGCGTCTAGGCCGGATGGTAATAGGAGGCAGGGAACACGATGTTTTACCCAGGTTCGGGCCCTCTTGATGGAGGTAAAACCCTACGTCCTGCTTGTTTAATATTGATGATATGGGTAGTACAAGAGTAGATCTACCACGAGATCAAGGAGGCTAAACCCTAGAAGCTAGCCTATGGTATGATTGTTGTATATGGAGTTGATCTATCGACTAGCCTGGCCTCGGTTTATATAATGCACCAGAGGCCTAGGATAACAAGAGTCCTAGCCGAATACGCCGGTGGGGTGGAGTCCTTGCCTTGATTGCCAAGTCTTGTGGAATCTTCCTTGTATGCGGCAGCTGTCCGAACTGGCCCATGAGTATACGGCCATGGGGGTCCTCGGCCCAATCTAACAGATCGGGAGACGACGTGGTGAGTACCCCCTAGTCCAGGACACCGTCAGTAGCCCCCTGAACCGGTCTTCAAGTTAGGGACGCTCCTCGATTCTTCTGAACTGTTCTTCATCTTCGGTCGCCGGTCTTGAAAACTGGTTCAACAAATCTTCTGATCTTCGATCTTGAGTATCGCCGAAATGCATTCGACGAGTTTACACGTCGGGTATCCGAGGAGCTCCTTTAAGTTTCCGGCCTTTATCAATGCCTTGTTATTTTTATGCCACACCTCGGGTTTGAAGTTGTTCCCGGGCGGCAGCGTCCTCTTGCGTCCGAGCTCCAACGCCGGACTGTATTCGAGGTATCTTTTGCAACCGAGCACCAACGCCGGACCGCTTCCCAGCTCTAACGCCGGAATGTATCCGAGCTCCAACGCCGGACTATGTATCCGAGCTCCAACGCCGGACTATATCCGAGGTGTCATAAATCACCTTGGTTCAAAGAAGTTTGAAGGAGTTTAGCCGAGCTTAATGCCGGAAATGCCCTCTATGGAGCCAGCCATTAGCGCCCGAGCTTTATGCCGGGCCGCTTCCGAGGTGGTGCACCACCCCGAATGTGGGCCGATTTTTGTGAATATTTTTTATTGGTGCAATTTATTCTCTACCGAGATATATAGCCAGTAGCCCTCAAGGTGTGTATCGGTCTAAAACCCAAGATGCACCTGAAGGATGACGTAAGACCGCTGGTCCCAGTAGCCGCTGAGACTCAGGTTGATTTGCAAAATCGGCCTGAGGATCAAGTCCAAGCTCGGCAGAATACCTCGGGACACTAAAAGCGGCGTGCTCAGTCCTCGAGACTCAGGTTGGGTGCGGCCGACCAACCTGAGGATCAAAATCTCCTCAGAAACTATATTGCACATAAAATTTTCTGCATTGGACAAGCAATGCAGTAGCCCCCGAGACACTGGTCGGGTGGCAACACCATATCAGGGGATCGATGTGCCCCTTTAATATTTGTAAATAATAAGCCCGAAGCCCAGTAGCCCCCGAGCCTTAATGCGGGCACGGGTGGCCGAATTAAGGATCGATATCCATAGTAAAATCACAAATTATGTGTAATGACTCTATGTATCCAAGTACTTTACGTTATTAATGCTCGGATCCGCATTGTACAAAACTTTGTTGACCGACCATCGGCTTCCACCTCCTCGGCCAGTAGCCGAGGAGTGTTTGTCCTACTTTATAAATCCTTTATGAGGGCAAAGATTTATGACAAACAAGGCAATCTGGCCACACGGTTGTATAAACAAAGGTACGCAGAGAGATATGTTATATTACTGTTTAACAGAAGAAATGTCTTCCAAAGAAAATAGTCCCGCTATCGGTTCCTTTCTTCGGGTTGTCATGCTAAGCATGATCATGAAACCTCAGCTCCTATGTAAGAGCAAAATATCGAGGATTTAGTTTGGGAGGCTAGTTAATAGCCCCCGGTAGTGTTCGGCGACAGTCGAGGTCAAGCCGTAAACACTTCGGCCATTGTTATGAGTGGCCCATTATTTAACACAGTCATCGGATCTCCACTGAGGTGCTTAACCATGTGAGCTGGAAGCACGATCGCAGTGGTTCTTCCTTTGCACGCCTAGCTAAACAAAACGGAACGTAGGAAGCAAGTGCAGGAGCCGGGCAACCCAACTATTGACCGAAGACACAATTCGAAACCGATGCGTATATAGTAATATCTGAGAATGTTTTGCCGAATCCCTAAAGGTGTCCGGCGTTGCACTGCGAGACTGATGCTGGAAAAGCACAAATAGTTTAAAAGTGCCAAAAAGCTTGGGAAACCAAGAAACGTCAGTAAAAACATGACGTCCGAACAATATCAAGTGTTCGGTGCCAATCCGAAAATTGGTCTTAGAAAAAAAAAGAGTGCTTCTGTCGTGCTTTAACATTACACATCCGATCTCAAGACTTCAAGCGGGTCAGCCTACGGCTGCAGCCTCCTATCCCGAAGGCGGAGTGCTTCTCGTTAGACCAGTTTAGCGAACTAAACTCGAGCGGTCGCTAGCGAGAAAATGGGTTATCTGGCTATTGACCACACACTCATGTCGAAAAAGGAGCGATAGAAAAAGACTTTGCAATGACCAAGAAGAAAACACATTTACTATAAAATAGCTCATAGAAATTTTAAGAGTCCCCAAGTGACTTGGGTAGAAGAATGATTGCATGTACCGAAGTACTTATATCATATCTATGTTCAACTGAACTTTAAACGCGTCTTAACCGACCGTCAGCTTCTCCCTCTTCGGTAAAGGACCGAAAAGTGTTATGTACTCCATCGGTCGAGAATATCGATGGTGTTTCCAATAACCAGGCAATCAGGCCATAAGGCTGTAACAGACAAAGCGCGCTCAGAGAACTTATGCTATATTACCGTGAAGTGTAAGAAGCATCTTCGAAGAAAATAGTACCCCCACCGATACCTTTCTTCGGTGCTCATTGTTATTATGAGACTTGTGCAATAGATTTTTTGTACTCATGAGTTCCGTTGTGTGCCGACCATCATTGAAAACTATAAGAGCGCTAGCTTTCGGCTTCACCCAGTCTGAGGTCCGGCTCGGGCGACCCGATCATGACAATCGCAGAGGTGCTCCCTTTACTCCCTAGCCGAACAATCGGGAACGTAGGGGTAAACACAGGAGCGAGGCAACCCAGCTTGCAAATCGCTTAAATCAATATGGTGCATATAGGAACAAAGCCGTACAAGTATAATCATATGCAAGAGGAAAAGCTTCATGAAGGAAGCCCCCAAATGAATTGGGTATTTGAATTTATGCGTCACAAATAAAGTTTGGACAAGAAAATTTTTACAAGCAACTTTTTTCCAAAAAGTATAATGCTTGGTCGAACCAAACACAAGTTAGAAATTAAAGCTTTGAGCATGAAAGCGACTTAGCTGGTTAATGTGTTCGGTATTGATGACGCGGTCCGAGCTTGATGCGGGGCAAGGTTCCATCCCCCAAGCCGGTCCCGAGGTGGCGGCGCGGAGAGCTCGACACGCCGAAGTGGTGACATAGCACGGTCAATGCAGACCGGCAGAGTGACGCCGAAGTCCCCGGATCATTTTCCTGTGCACAAAAAATAGTGCAAACCGGAGATAGTAGTAATAATGATAATTTTTTAAAAAAATCTTTGCATAATAAATAATTTATGCAAAGTGAGTAATAAAAGAAATATGGCCTGGCGCCGAAGTCAATGTCGATGCAGGGCATCGGCGTGATGCGATAAAGGCGTGGCAAATCCTGAATTCGTAGGTCGGTCCGAGCTCTGGATGCGGCGTTCGCCGGACTATGTACGGAAATTGACCGAATCACCATGCGACTATCGTGAATGCGGCTACCATTTGATAAACCTGTGTACATATGATGGATAAACCAGAGTAATAATTCCTTGGGAAAAATGAACCCAAACAAGCAAAAAATATTAGGGATTGATAGCACCTGGTTTATTTGTTGTAGCAATCCGAAGGAAGGTGATTCTCAAATTTGGGACTCGATCCGCACACCCATTGCCTGATGGGCGATAAAACGACGGCATGTCAATGCTGATAAAGGTTGGCTCGCCGAGGCAAAGCTCTCGGCCCAGCTAACGTGACGGAGCTGGTCGGCTAGTGACGCCGAAGTGTCCGGAGTAGGTTGATGAAGAGATGGCGAAGCCCCCGGTCCAGCCGAGATGTCGAAGCCCCGATGTCAGCCGATGAGTCGAAGTAGGTCGGCGTGATGGACACCAGCTTGAAGAAGCGATAGTGCGGCCCTGTCGATGCAGGTCGTGACGTGGTCGATGCCGGCTTGATGAAGCAACCGTGCGGCGATGCCGGTATGCCCGCTCCGTGTAATCCGTGGGGCGGCGATGTTGGTGATGATTTATCCTTCGCGATGCCAAACTCTTGTTCGGCTTGCCGAGATGATGATCCGAAGAAGTTGAGCTCGGCTCAACAAAGTGACGCCGTGTCTTAGCGCAGGTCGGCAGCCGTGGAGTAATATTATCGGACTGGTTTGACACTAGCATGATGTTGAAGATCATGTTCAAAAGATCTTAAAGTTAGTGGGATGTGTTCGAGAACAAAACACAATACCCCACACAAAACTTCCTTCAAAAGGGATGTCCAAAATCCCGTTCATAGAAAAGATGAAATCGGGTCGGATTCGTTTTCGCGCAGAAAACAGATCTGAAAAGTTATGTACTAATCGGAAGGTTCCCGGAGTTTGGACGGTTGGATCGAGCTGAAATTTTGAGAGGTGGTAGATACAGGAATTCCGCAGCCGATCAACGGTTGGATCTTCCAAAGGACGTCCGACCTAGAATCTGTACACCACACCCTAAACACATCCAAATTCCCGTCCAGATTTGACAGGGCTCCGGTATATCGTGGATTGCGAGAGATTCCTCCATCAGAACTCGACGAAATTTTCCAGGGTTATTGTAGACTCAATTCCACACAATTCCACCAAAGATATCGTCAAAACGATACTCGAGGAGGTGGTGGCAGCAGATACGAGTTTGCTGTCCAGAAAAACAGCGCGATCGCTTGAGGGCAATGTTGACGTTGAGCCCCCGAGCTCCATGGATGATTCCTCCGTGATCTTGATAGAGATCGGAGTTGATGTTTGATGAAGGCCCTCGTCTGGATATGGTGATCCGAACACGGGGCGCAATTCTTGGTCGAACCAAGGTGACCAGTCGAGCTGGTGACGAAGATGCCGAAGTCGCAGTTGATCTGCACGCGAGTCATCGATCCTTTTGTCGATCACACAGCGGAACTCTCAATGAAAGCACCAATGTCGGTGTCAAAACCGGCGGATCTCGAGTAGGGGGTCCCGAACTGTGCGTCTAGGCCGGATGGTAACAGGAGGCAGGGAACACGATGTTTTACCCAGGTTCGGACCCTCTTAATGGAGGTAAACCCCTACGTCCTGCTTGTTTAATATTGATGATATGGGTAGTACAAGAGTAGTGTTGGGAACATAGCAGAAATTCAAAATTTTCCTACGTGTCACCAAGATCTACCTATGGAGAAACCAGCAACGAAGGGAAGGAGAGTGCATCTACATACCCTTGTAGATCGCTAAGCGGAAGCGTTCAAAAGAACGGGGTTGAAGGAGTCGTACTCGTCGTGATCCAAATCACCGGAGATCCTAGTGCCGAACGGACGGCACCTCCGCGTTCAACACACGTACAGCTCGGTGACGTCTCCTACGCCTTGATCCAGCAAGGGAAGAAGGAGAGGTTGGGGAAGACTCCATCCAGCAGCAGCACGACGGCGTGGTGGTGATGGAGGAGCGCGGGACTCCAGCAGGGCTTCGCCAAGCACTACGAGAGACGAGGAGGAAGAGGGGTAGGGCTGCGCCAACAGGGAGATTGAATCATGTGTGTTGGGCAGCCCAAACCTCAAGTATATATAGGGGAAGGGGAGGGGCTGCGCCCCCACCTAGGGTTCCCTCCCTAGGGGTGGCGGAAGCCCCCAGATCCCATCTGGGTGGCGGCCACAAGGGGAGGAGGGGGAGGCGCACCTGGGGTGGGCCTTAGGGCCCATCTGCCCTAGGGTTTGCCCCCTTCCCCTGTTGGAGGCACCTTGGGCCTTGGTGGGAGGCGCCCCAGCCCATCTAGGGGCTGGTCCCTTCCCACTATTGGCCCTTGTAGGCCTCCGGGGCTGGTGGCCCTACCTGGTGGACCCCCGGACCCCTCCGGTGGTCCCGGTACACTACCGGTGATGCCCGAAACACTTCCGGTGGCCAAAACCATACTTCCTATATATCAATCTTTACCTCCGGACCATTCCGGAACTCCTCGTGACGTCCGGGATCTCATCCTGGACTCCGAACAACATTCGGTAACCGCGTACATACTTTCCCTATAACCCTAGCGTCATTGAACCTTAAGTGTGTAGACCCTACGGGTTCGGGAACCATGTAGACATGACCGAGATAACTCTCCGGTCAATAACCAACAGCGGGATCTGGATACCCATGTTGGCTCCCACATGTTCCACGATGATCTCATCGAATGAACCACGATGTCAAGGACTTAATCAATCCCGTATACAATTCCCTTCGTCTATCGGTACGATACTTGCCCGAGATTCGATCGTCGGTATCCCGATACCTTGTTCAATCTCGTTACCGGCAAGTCTCTTTACTCGTTCCATAACGCATCATTCCGTGATCAACTCCTTGATCAAATTGTGCACATTATGATGATGTCCTACCGAGTGGGCCCAGAGATACCTCTCCATTTACACGGAGTGACAAATCTCAGTCTCGATTCGTGCCAACCCAACAGACACTTTCAGAGATACCTGTAGTGTACCTTTATAGCCACCCAGTTACGTTGTGACGTTTGGCACACCCAAAGCACTCCTACGGTATCCGGGAGTTGCACAATCTCATGGTCTAAGGAAATGATACTTGACATTAGAAAAGCTTTAGCATACGAACTACACGATCTTTGTGCTAGGCTTAGGATTGGGTCTTGTCCATCACATCATTCTTCTAATGATGTGATCCCGTTATCAATGACATCCAATGTCCATGGTCAGGAAACCGTAACCATCTATTGATCAACGAGCTAGTCAACTAGAGGCTTACTAGGGACATGGTGTTGTCTATGTATCCACACATGTATCTGAGTTTCCTATCAATACAATTCTTGCATGGATAATAAACGATTATCATGAACAAGGAAATATAATAATAACCAATTTATTATTGCCTCTAGGGCATATTTCCAACAGTCTCCCACTTGCACTAGAGTCAATAATCCAGTTCACATCGATATGTGATTAACACTCAAGGTCACATCCCCATGTGACTAACACCCAAAGAGTTCTGGGTTTGATCATGTTATGCTTGTGAGAGAGGTTTCAGTCAACGGGTCTGCAACATACAGATCCGTATGTACTTCGCAAATTTCTATGTCATCTTGTAGATGCAACTACTACGCTACATTTGGAGCCATTTCAAATAACTGTTCTACTTGGAGCTATTCTAAATTGTTGCTCCATTATAGTATCCGGTATCTTTACTCAGAGCTATCCGGATAGGTGTTAAGCTTGCATCGACGTAACTCTTTACGTCGAACTCTTTATCACCTCCATAACCGAGAAACATATCCTTATTCCTCTAAGGATAATTTAGACCGCTATCTGGTGATCTACTCCTAGATTACCTTTGTACCCTCTTGCCATATATGTGGCAAGGCACACATCAGGTGCAGTACTCAGCATGGCATACCGTATAGAGCCTATGACAAAAGCATAGGGGACGACCTTCGTCCTTCCTCTTTCTTCTGTCGTGGTCGAGCTTTAAGTCTTAACTTCATACCTTACAACTCAGGCAAGAACTCCATACCTTACAACTCAGGCAAGAACTCCTTCTTTGACTGATCCATCTTGAACACCTTCAAGATCATGTCAAGGTATGTGCTCATTTGAAAGTACCATTAAGCATTTTTGATCTATCCTTATAGATCTTGATGCTCAATGTTCAAGTAGCTTAATCCAGTTTCCATTGAAAAACACTTTTCCAAATAACCCTATATGCTTTCCAGAAATTCTACGTCATTTCTGATCAACAATATGTCAACAACATATATTCATCAGAAATTCTATAGTGCTCCCACTCACTTCTTTGGAAATACAAGTTTCTCATAAACTTTGTATAACCCAATCTTTGATCATCTCATCAAAGCATACATTCCAACTCCGAGATGCTTACTCCAGTCCTTAGAAGGATTGCTGGAGCTTTGCATACTTATTAGCATCTTTCAGGATTGACAAAACCTTCCGGTTGTATCACATACAACCTTTCCTCAAGAAAATCGTCGAGGAAACAATGTTTTGACATCCTATCTGCAAGATTTCATAAATAATGCAGTAATCGCTAATATAATTCCAACAGACTCTTAGCATCGCTACGAGTGAGAAAGTCTCATCGTAGTCAACTCCTTGAACTTGTCGGAAAACATCTTAACGACAAGTCGAGCTTTCTTAATGGTGATACTTACCATCATTGTCCGTCTTCCTTTTAAAATCCATCTGTACTCAACAGCCTTACGACCATCGAGCCGTTCTGCCAAAGTCTACACTTTGTTTTCATACATGGATCCTCTCTCGGATTTTATGGCCTCGAGCCATTTATCGGAATCCGGGCCCACCATCGCTTCTCCATAGCTCGTAGGTTCATTGTTGTCTAGCAACATGACTTCCAAGACAGGATTACGTACCACTCTGAAGTAGTACGCATCCTTGTCATCCCACGAGGTTTGAGTGACTTGATCTGAAGTCTTCATGATCATATCATAAGCTTCCACTTCAATTGGTGTAGGTGCCACAGGGACAACTCTTCTGTGCCCTGCTATACACTAATTGAAGTGACGGTCAATAACCTCATCAAGTCTCCACCATCCTCCCACTCAATTCTTTCGAGAGAAACTTTTCCTCGAGAAAGGACCCGATTCTAGAAACAATCCCTTATTGCTTTCGGATCTGAGACAGGAGGTATACCAACTGTTTTGGGTGTCCTATGAAGATGCATTTATCCGCTTTGGGTTCGAGCTTATCAGCCTGAAACTTTTTCACATAAGCGTCGCAGCCCCAAACTTTTAAGGAATGACAGCTTAGGTTTCTCTAAACCATAGTTCATACGGTGTCATCTCATCGGAATTACGTGGTGCCCTATTTAAAGTGAATGTGGTTGTCTCTAATGCCTAACCCATAAACTATCGTGGTAATTTCGATAAGAGACATCATGGTATGCATCATATCCAATAGGGTGCAGTTATGATGTTCGGACACACCATCACACTATGGTGTTCCAGGCTGTATTAGTTGTGAAACAATTTCCACAATGTCTTAATTCTGTGCCAAACTCGTAATTCAGATATTCATCTCTATGATCATATCATAGATCTTTTATCCTCTTGTCACGATGATCTTTCAACTTCACCCTGAAATTACTTGAACCTTTCAATAATTCAGACTCGTGATTCATCAAGTAAATATACTCAACATCTACTCAAATCATCTGTGAAGTAAGAACATAACGATATCCACTACACGCCTCAGCACTCATTGGACTGCACACATCAAAATGTATTACTTCCAACAAGTTGCTTTCTAGTTCCATTTTACTGAAAATGAGGCTTTCAGTCATCTTTCCCATGTGGTATGATTTGCATGTCTCAAGTGATTCAAAATCAAGTGAGTCCAAACGGTCCATTTGCATGGAGTTTCTTCATGCATATACACCAATAGACATGGTTGCATGTCTCAAACTTTTCAAAACGAGTGAGCCCAAAGATCCATCAACATGGAGCTTCTTCATGCGTTTTATACCGATATGACTTACGTGGCAGTGCCACAAGTAGGTGGTACTATCATTACTATCTTATATCTTTTGGCATGAACATGTGTATCACTACGATCGAGATTCAATAAACCATTCATTTTAGGTGCAAGACCATTGAAGGTATTATTCAAATAAACAGAGTAACCATTATTCTCCTTAAATGAATAACCGTATTGCGATAGACATAATCCAATCATGTCTATGCTCAACGCAAACACCAATCTCGATGGTAGAGGGAGCGTGCGATGCTTGATCACATCAAGCTTGGAAAACTTCCAACACATATCACCAGCTCACCTTTAGCTAGTCTCCGTTTACTCCGCCTTTTATTTCGAGTTACTAACACTTAGCAACCGAACCGGTATCTAATACCATGGTGCTACTAGGAGTACTAGTAAAGTACACATTAACACAATGTATATCCAATATACTTCCTATCGACCTTGCCAGCCTTCTCATCTACCAAGTATCTAGGGTAATTCTGCTCCAGTGGCTGTTCCCCTTATTACAGAAGCACTTAGTCTCGGGTTTGGGTTCAACCTTGGGTTTCTTCACTAGAGCAGCAGCTGATTTGCCGTTTCATGAAGTATCCCTTCTTGCCCTTGCCCTTCTTGAAACTAGTGGTTTCACCAACCATCACCAACCATCAACAATTTGTTGGAAATATGCCCTAGAGGCAATAATAAATTGGTTATTATTATATTTCCTTGTTCATGATAATCGTTTATTATCCATGCTAGAATTGTATTGATAGGAAACTCAGATACATGTGTGGATACATAGACAACACCATGTCCCTAGTAAGCCTCTAGTTGACTAGCTCGTTGATCAATAGATGGTTACGGTTTCCTGACCATGGACATTGGATGTCGTTGATAACGGGATCACATCATTGGGAGAATGATGGGATGGACAAGACCCAATCCTAAGCCTAGCACAAAGATCGTGTAGTTCGTATGCTAAAGCTTTTCTAATGTCAAGTATCATTTCCTTAGACCATGAGATTGTGCAACTCCCGAATACCGTAGGAATACTTTGGGTGTGCCAAACGTCACAACGTAACTGGGTGGCTATAAAGGTACACTACAGGTATCTCCTAAAGTGTCTGTTGGGTTGGCACGAATTGAGACTGGGATTTGTCACTCCGTGTGACGGAGAGGTATCTCTGGGCCCACTCGGTAGGACATCATCATAATGTGCACAATGTGATCAAGGAGTTGATCACGGGATGATGTGTTACGGAACGAGTAAGAGACTTGTCGGTAACGAGATTGAACAAGGTATCGGGATACCGACGATCGAATCTCACTCAAGTACAATACCGCTAGACAAAGGGAATTGTATACGGGATTGATCGAATCCTCGAAATCGTGGTTCATCTGATGAGATCATCGTGGTACATGTGGGAACCAACATGGGTATCCAGATCCCGCTGTTGGTTATTAACCGGAGAGCGTCTCGGTCATGTCTGCATGGTTCCCGAACCCGTAGGGTCTACACACTTAAGGTTCGATGACGCTAGGGTTATAAGCAATAGATATACGTGGTAACCGAATGTTGTTCGGAGTCCCGGATGATATCCCGGACGTCATGAGGAGTTCCGAAATGGTCCGAAGGTAAAGATTTATATATGGGAAGTCTTGTTTTGGTCATCGGAAAGGTTTCGGGTTTTATCGGTAACGTACCGGGACCACCTGGAGGGTCCCGGGGGTCCACCAAGTGGGGCCACAAGCCCCGGAGGGCTGCATGGGCCAAGTGTGGGAGGGGACCAGCCCCAGGTGGGATGGTGCGCCCCCCCACAAGGGCCCAAGGCGCCTAAGGGGAGGAGGGGGGACAAACCCTAAGGGCAGATGGGCCTTAGGGCCCATGCCTGGTGCGCCTCCCTCTCCCCCTCCCCTGGCCGCCCCACCAGATGGGATCTGGGCTGGCCGCCGCCCCTAGGGTGGAACCATAGGTGGGGGCGCAGCCCCCTCCCTCTCCCCTATATATAGTTGAGGTCTTTGGGGCTGCCAACACATGAGTTTCTGACCTCTCCCTGGCGCAGCCCTACCTCTCTTTCTCCTCATATCTCGTGGTGCTTGGCGAAGCCCTGCTGGATCACCATGCTCCTCCACCACCACCACGCCGTTGTGCTGCTGCTGGATGGAGTCTTCCTCAACCTCTCCCTCTCTCCTTGCTGGATCAAGGCATGGGAGACGTCACCGGGCTGTACGTGTGTTGAACGCGGAGGTGCCATCCGTTCGGCACTAGGATCTCCGGTGATTTGGATCACGACGAGTACGACTCCTTCAACCCCGTTCTCTTGAACGCTTTCGCTTAGCGATCTACAAGGGTATGTAGATGCACTCTCCTTCCCTTCGTTGCTGGTTTCTCCATAGATAGATCTTGGTGACACGTAGGAAAATTTTGAATTTCTGCTACGTTCCCCAACAGTGGCATCATGAGCTAGGTCTATTGCGTAGATTCTATGCACGAGTAGAACACAAAGTAGTTGTGGGCGCTGATTTTGTTCAATGCTTACCGTTACTAGTCCAATCTTGTTTCGACGGTATTGTGGGATGAAGCGGCCCGGACCGACCTTACACGTACTCTTACGTGAGACAGGTTCCACCGACTGACATGCACTAGTTGCATAAGGTGGCTAGTGGGTGCCAGTCTCTCCCACTTTAGTCGGAACGGATTCGATGAAAAGGGTCCTTATGAAGGGTAAATAGAAATTGGCATATCACGTTGTGGTTTTGCGTAGGTAAGAAACGTTCTTGCTAGAAACCCATATCAGCCACGTAAAACAAGCAAACAACAATTAGAGGACATCTAACTTGTTTTTGCAGGGTATGCCATGTGATGTGATATGGCCAAAAGGATGTGATGAATGATATATGTGATGTATGAGATTGATCATGTTCTTGTAATAGGAATCACGACTTGCATGTCGATGAGTATGACAACCGGCAGGAGCAATAGGAGTTGTCTTAATTTATTTATGACCAGCGTGTCAACATAAACGTCATGTAATTACTTTACTTTATCGCTAACCGTTAGCTGTAGTAGTAGAAGTAATAGTTGGCGAGACAACTTCATGAAGACACGATGATAGAGATCATGATGATGGAGATCATGGTGTCATGCCGGTGACGATGATGATCATGGAGCCCCGAACATGGAGATCAAGAGGAGCAAAGTGATGATGGCCATATCATGTCACTATTTGATTGCATGTGATGTTTATCATGTTTATGCATCTTATTTGCTTAGAACAACGGTAGTAAATAAGATGATCCCTCATTAAAATTTCAAGAAAGTGTTCCCCCTAACTATGCACCATTGCGAAAGTTCGTTGTTCCGAAGCACCACGTGATGATCGGGTGTGATAGATTCTTACGTTCAAATACAACGGGTGTTGACGAGCCTAGCATGTACAGACATGGCCTCGGAACACATGCAAAACACTTAGGTTGACTTGACGAGCCTAGCATGTACAGACATGGCCTCGGAACACAAGAGACCGAAAGGTCGAGCATGAGTCGTATGGTAGATACGATCAACATGAAGATGTTCACCGATGATGACTAGTCCGTCTCACGTGATGATCGGACACGGCCTAGTTGACTCGGATCATGTAATCACTTAGATGACTAGAGGGATGTCTATCTGAGTGGGAGTTCATAAGATGAACTTAATTATCCTGAACATAGTCAAAAGATCTTCGCAAATTATGTCGTGGCTCACGCTTTAGTTCTACTGTTTAGATATGTTCCTAGAGAAAATTTAGTTGAAAGTTGATAGTAGCAATTATGCGGACTAGGTCCGTAAACTGAGGATTGTCCTCATTGCTTCATAGAAGGCTTATGTCCTTAATGCACCGCTCAGTGTGCTGAACCTCGAACGTCGTCTGTGGATGTTGCGAACATCTGACATACACATTTTGATAACTACGTGATAGTTCAGTTAAACGGTTTGGAGTTGAGGCACCGAAGACGTTTTGAAACGTCGCGAAACATATGAGATGTTTTGAGGGCTGAAATTGGGATTTCAGGCTCGTGCCCACGTCAAGAGGTATAAGACCTCGGCGATTTTCTTAGCCCACAAACTAAGGGAGAAAAGCTCAATTGTTGAGCTTGTGCTCAGATTGTCTGAGTACAACAATCATTTGAATCGAGTGGGAGTTGATCTTCCAGATGAGATAGTGATGTTTCTCCGAAGTCATTACCACCAAGCTGCTAGAGCTTCGTGATGAACTATAATATATCAGGGACATATATGATGATCCTTGAGATATTCGCGATGTTTGACACCACAAAAGTAGAAATCAAGAAGGAGCATCAATTGTTGATGGTTGGTGAAACCACTAGTTTCAAGAAGGGCAAGGGCAAAAAGGGATACTTCATGAAACGACAATTCAGCTGCTGCTCTAGTGAAGAAACCCAAGGTTGAACCCAAACCCGAGAGGAAGTGCTTCTGTAATAAGGGGAACAGTCACTGGAGCAGAATTACCCTAGATACTTGGTAGATGAGAAGGCTGGCAAGGTCGATAGAAGTATATTGGATGTACATTGTGTTAATGTGTACTTTACTAGTACTCCTAGTAGCACCAGGGTATTAGATACCGGTTCGGTTGCTAAGTGTTAGTAACTCGAAATAAAAGCTATGGAATAAACGGAGACTAGCTAAAGGTGAGCTGACGATACGTGTTGGAAGTGTTTCCAATGTTGATATGCTCAAGCATCGCACACTCCCTCTACCATCGAGATTGGTGTTAAACCTAAATAATTGTTATTTGGTGTTTGCGTTGAGCATAGACATGATTGGATTATGTCTATCGCAATACGGTTATTCATTTAAGGAGAATAATGGTTACTCTGTTTATTTGAATAATACCTTCAATGGTCTTGCACCTAAAATGAATGGTTTGTTGAATCTCGATCGTAGTGATACACATGTTCATGCCAAAAGATATAAGATAGTAATGATAGTACCACCTACTTGTGGCACTGCCACGTAAGTCATATCGGTATAAAACGCATGAAGAAGCTCCATGTTGATGGATCTTTGGGCTCACTCGGTGTTGAAAAGTTTGAGACATGCAAACCATGTCTATTGGTGTATATGCATGAAGAAACTCCATGCAAATGGACCGTTTGGACTCACTTGATTTCGAATCACTTGAGACATGCAAATCATACCACATGGGAAAGATGACTGAAAGCCTCATTTTTTAGTAAAATGGAACTAGAAAGCAACTTGTTGGAAGTAATACATTTTGATGTGTGCAGTCCAATGAGTGCTGAGGCGTGTAGTGGATATCGTTATGTTCTTACTTCACAAATGATTTGAGTAGATGTTGAGTATATTTACTTGATGAATCACGAGTCTGAATTATTGAAAGGTTCAAGTAATTTCAGGGTGAAGTTGAAAGATTGTCGTGACAAGAGGATAAAATATCTATGATATGATCATAGAGATGAATATCTGAATTACGAGTTTGGCACAGAATTAAGACATTGTGGAAATTGTTTCACAACTAATACAGCCTGGAACACCATAGTGTGATGGTGTGTCCGAACATCATAACTGCACCCTATTGGATATGATGCATACCATGATGTCTCTTATCGAATTACCATGATAGTTTATGGGTTAGGCATTAGAGACAACCACATTCACTTTAAATAGGGCACCACGTAATTCTGATGAGATGACACCGTATGAACTATGGTTTAGAGAAACCTAAGCTGTCATTTCTTAAAAGTTTGGGGCTGCGACGCTTATGTGAAAAAGTTTCAGGCTGATAAGCTTGAACCCAAAGTGGATAAATGCATCTTCATAGGACACCCAAAACAGTTGGGTATACCTCCTGTCTCAGATCCGAAAGCAATAAGGGATTGTTTCTAGAATCGGGTCCTTTCTCGAGGAAAAGTTTCTCTCGAAAGAATTGAGCGGGAGGATGGTGAAGACTTGATGAGGTTATTGAACCGTCTCTTCAACTAGTGTGTGGCAGGGCACAGGAAGTTGTTCCTGTGGCACCTACACCAATTGAAGTGGAAGCTTATGATAGTGATCATGAAACTTCAGATCAAGTCACTAACAAACCTCGTGGGATGACAAGGATGCGTACTACTTCAGAGTGGTACGTAATCCTGTCTTGGAAGTCATGTTGCTAGACAACAATGAACCTACGAGCTATGGAGAAGCGATGGCGGGCCCGGATTCCGATAAATGGCTCGAGGCCATAAAATCCGAGAGAGGATCCATGTATGAAAACAAAGTGTAGACTTTGGCAGAACGGCTCGATGGTCGTAAGGCTGTTGAGTACAGATGGATTTTAAAAGGAAGATGGACATTGATGGTAAGTATCACCATTAAGAAAGCTCGACTTGTCGTTAAGATGTTTTCCGACAAGTTCAAGGAGTTGACTACGATGAGACTTTCTCACTCGTAGCGATGCTAAGAGTCTATTGGAATTATATTAGCATTATTTATGAAATCTTGCAGATAGGATGTCAAACATTGTTTCGTCGACGATTTTCTTGAGGAAAGGTTGTATGTGATACAACCGGAAGGTTTTGTCAATCCTGAAAGATGCTAATAAGTATGCAAAGCTCCAGCAATCCTTCTAAGGATTGGAGTAAGCATCTCGGAGTTGGAATGTATGCTTTGATGAGATGATCAAAGATTTTGGGTGTATACAAAGTTTATGAGAAACTTGTATTTCCAAAGAAGTGAGTGGGAGCACTATAGAATTTCTGATGAATATATGTTGTTGACATATTGTTGATCAGAAATGACGTAGGATTTCTGGAAAGCATATAGGGTTATTTGAAAGTGTTTTTCAATGGAAAGCCTGGATTAAGCTACTTGAACATTGAGCATCAAGATCTATAAGGATAGATCAAAACGCTTAATGGTACTTTCAAATGAGCACATACCTTGACATGATCTTGAAGGTGTTCAAGATGGATCAGTCAAAGAAGGAGTTCTTGCCTGAGTTGTAAGGTATGAAGTTAAGACTTAAAGCTCGACCGCGGCAGAAGAAATAGGAAGGACGAAGGTCGTCCCCTATGCTTTTGTCATAGGCTCTATACGGTATGCCATGCTGAGTACCGCACCTGATGTGTTCCTTGCCACATATCTGGCAAGAGGGTACAAAGGTAATCTAGGAGTAGATCACCAGATAGCGGTCTAAATTATCCTTAGAGGAATAAGGATATGTTTCTCGGTTATGGAGGTGATAAAGAGTTCGACGTAAAGAGTTATGTCGATGCAAGCTTAACACCTATCCGGATAGCTCTGAGTAGAGATACCGGATACGTATAATGGAATAGCTCCAAGTAGAACAGTTATTTGAAATGGCTCCAAATGTAGCATAGTAGTTGCATCTACAAGATGACATAGAAATTTGCGAAGTACATACGGATCTGAATGTTGCAGACCCGTTGACTGAAACCTCTCTCACAAGCATAACATGATCAAACCCAGAACTCTTTGGGTGTTAGTCACATGGGGATGTGACCTTGAGTGTTAATCACATATCGATGTGAACTGGATTATTGACTCTAGTGCAAGTGGGAGACTGTTGGAAATATGCCCTAGAGGCAATAATAAATTGGTTATTATTATATTTCCTTGTTCATGATAATCGTTTATTATCCATGCTAGAATTGTATTGATAGGAAACTCAGATACATGTGTGGATACATAGACAACACCATGTCCCTAGTAAGCCTCTAGTTGACTAGCTCGTTGATCAATAGATGGTTACGGTTTCCTGACCATGGACATTGGATGTCGTTGATAACGGGATCACATCATTGGGACAATGATGTGATGGACAAGACCCAATCCTAAGCCTAGCACAAAGATCGTGTAGTTCGTATGCTAAAGCTTTTCTAATGTCAAGTATCATTTCCTTAGACCATGAGATTGTGCAACTCCCGGATACCGTAGGAATACTTTGGGTGTGCCAAACGTCACAACGTAACTGGGTGGCTATAAAGGTACACTACAGGTATCTCCGAAAGTGTCTGTTGGGTTGGCACGAATCGAGACTGGGATTTGTCACTCCGTGTGATGGAGAGGTATCTCTGGGCCCACTCGGTAGGACATCATCATAATGTGCACAATGTGATCAAGGAGTTGATCACGGGATGATGTGTTACGGAACGAGTAAAGAGACTTGCCGGTAACGAGATTGAACAAGGTATCGGGATACCGACGATCGAATCTCGGGCAAGTACAATACCGCTAGACAAAGAGAATTGTATACGGGATTGATCGAATCCTCGACATCGTCGTTCATCCGATGAGATCATCGTGGAACATGTGGGAACCAACATGGGTATCCAGATCCCGCTGTTGGTTATTAACCGGAGAGCGTCTCGGTCATGTCTGCATGGTTCCCGAACCCGTAGGGTCTACACACTTAAGGTTCGATGACGCTAGGGTTATAAGGAATAGATATACGTGGTTACCGAATGTTGTTCGGAGTCCCGAATGATATCCCGGACGTCACGAGGAGTTCCGGAATGGTCCGGAGGTAAAGATTTATATATGGGAAGTCCTATTTTGGTCACCGGAAAGGTTTCGGGTTTTATCGGTAACGTACCAGGACCACCGGGAGGGTCCCGGGGGTCCACCAAGTGGGGCCACAAGCCCCGGAGGGCTGCATGGGACAAGTGTGGGAGGGGACCAGCCCCAGGTGGGCTGGTGCGCCCCCCCACAAGGGCCCAAGGCGCCTAAGGGGAGGAGGGGGGACAAACCCTAAGGGCAGATGGGCCTTAGGGCCCATGCCTGGTGCGCCTCCCTCTCCCCCTCCCCTGGCCGCCCCACCAGATGGGATCTGGGCTGGCTGCCGCCCCTAGGGTGGAACCCTAGGTGGGGGCGCAGCCCCCTCCCTCTCCCCTATATATAGTTGAGGTCTTTGGGGCTGCCAACACATGAGTTTCTGACCTCTCCGTGGCGCAGCCCTACCTCTCTTTCTCCTCATATCTCGCGGTGCTTGGTGAAGCCCTGCTGGATCACCATGCTTCTCCACCACCACCACGCCGTTGTGCTGCTGCTGGATGGAGTCTTCCTCAACCTCTCCCTCTCTCCTTGCTGGATCAAGGCATGGGAGACGTCACCGGGCTGTACGTGTGTTCAACGCGGAGGTGCCGTCCGTTCGGCACTAGGATCTCCGGTGATTTGGATAACGACGAGTATGAATCCTTCAACCCCGTTCTCTTGAACGCTTCCGCTTAGCGATCTACAAGGGTATGTAGATGCACTCTCCTTCCCCTCGTTGCTGGTTTCTCCATAGATAGATCTTGGTGACACGTAGGAAAATTTTGAATTTCTGCTACGTTCCCCAACACAATTGATGCTCCTTCTTGATTTCTACTTTTGTGGTGTCAAACATCGCGAATATCTCAAGGATCATCATATATGTCCCTGATATATTATAGTTCATCACGAAGCTCTAGCAGCTTGGTGGTAATGACTTCGGAGAAACATCACTATCTCATCTGGAAGATCAACTCCCACTCGATTTAAATGATTGTTGTACTCAGACAATCTGAGCATAAGCTCAACAATTGAGCTTTTCTCCCTTAGTTTGCAGGCTTAGAAAATCGTCGGAGGTCTTATACCTCTTGACGTGGGCACGAGCCTGAAATCCCAATTTCAGCCCTCGAAACATCTCATATGTTTCGCGACGTTTCAAAACGTCTTCGGTGCCTCAACTCTAAACCGTTTAACTGAACTATCACGTAGTTATCAAAACGTGTATGTCAGATGTTCGCAACATCTACAGACGATGTTCGTGGTTCAGCACACTGAGCGGTGCATTAAGGACATAAGCCTTCTATGAAGCAATGAGGACAATCCTCAGTTTACGGACCTAGTCCGCATAATTGCTACTATCAACTTTCAACTAAATTTTCTCTAGGAACATATCTAAACAGTAGAAATGAAGCGCGAGCTACGACATAATTTGCGAAGACCTTTTGACTATGTTTAAGATAATTAAGTTCATCTTATGAACTCCCACTCAGATAGACATCCCTCTAGTCATCTAAGTGATTACATGATCCGAGTCAACTAGGCCGTGTCCGATCATCACGTGAGACGGACTAGTCATCATCGGTGAACATCTTCATGTTGATCGTATCTACCATATGACTCATGCTCGACCTTTCGGTCTCTTGTGTTCCGAGGCCATGTCTGTACATGCTAGGCTCGTCAAGTCAACCTAAGTGTTTCGCGTGTGTAAATCTGTCTTACACCCGTTGTATGTGAACGTTAGAATCTATCACACCCGATCATCACGTGGTGCTTCGAAACGACGAACTTTCGCAACGGTGCACAGTTAGGGGGAACACTTTCTTGAAATTTTAATGAGGGATCATCTTATTTGCTACGGTCGTTCTAAGCAAATAAGATGTAAAAACATGATAAACATCACATGCAATCAAATAGTGACATGATATGGCCATCATCACTTTGCTCCTTTTGATCTCCATCTTCGGGGCTCCATCATCATCATCGTCACCGGCATGACACCATGATCTCCATCATCATGATCTCCATCATCGTGTCTTCATGAAGTTGTCTCGCCAACTATTACTTCTACTACTACAGCTAATGGTTAGCAATAAAGTAAAGTAATTACATGACATTTATGTTGACATGCAGGTCATAAATAAATTAAGACAACTCCTATGGCTCCTGCCGGTTGTCATACTCATCGACATGCAAGTCGTGATTCCTATTACAAGAACATGATCATCTCATACATCACATATATCATTCATCACATCCTTTGGCCATATCACATCACAAAACACTTGCTGCAAAAACAAGTTAGACGTCCTCTAATTGTTGTTGCAAGTTTTTACGTGGCTGCTATAGGTTGCTAGCAAGAACGCTTCTTACCTACGCCAAAACCACAACATGAATTGCCAATTTCTATTTACCCTTCATAAGGACCCTGTTCATCGAATCCAATCCGACTAAAGTAGGAGAGACAGACACCCGCCAGCCACCTTATGCAACTAGTGCATGTCAGTCGGTGGAACCGGTCTCACGTAAGCGTACGTGTAAGGTTGGTCCGGGCCGCTTCATCCCACGATGCCGCCGAATCAAGATAAGACTAGTAACGGCAAGTAAATTGACAATATCGACGCCCACAACTACTTTGTGTTCTACTCGTGCATAGAAACTACGCATAGACCTAGCTCTGATACCATTGTTGGGGAACGTAGCAGAAATTCAAAATTTTCCTATGTGTCACCAAGATCTATCTATGGAGAAACCAGCAACGAAGGGAAGGAGAGTGCATCTACATACCCTTGTAGATCGCTAAGCGGAAGCGTTCAAGAGAACGGGGTTGAAGGAGTCGTACTCGTCGTGATCCAAATCACCGGAGATCCTAGTGCCGAACGGACGGCACCTCCGCGTTCAACACACGTACAGCCCGGTGACGTCTCCTATGCCTTGATCCAGCAAGGGGAGAAGGAGAGGTTGGGGAAGACTCCATCCAACAGCAGCACGACGGCGTGGTGGTGATGGAGGACCGCGGGACTCCAGCAGGGCTTCGCCAAGCACTACGAGAGACGAGGAGGAAGAGGGGTAGGGCTGCGCCAACAGGGAGATTGAATCGTGTGTGTTGGGCAGCCCAAACCTCAAGTATATATAGGGGGAGGGGAGGGGCTGCGCCCCCACCTAGGGTTCCCTCCCTAGGGGTGGCGGCAGCCCCCAGATCCCATCTGGGTGGCGGCCACAAGGGGAGAAGGGTGAGGCGCACCTGGGGTGGGCCTTAGGGCCCATCTGCCCTAGGGTTTGCCCCCTTCCCCTCTTGGAGGCGCCTTGGGCCTTGGTGGGAGGCGCCCCAGCCCACCTAGGGGCTGGTCCCTTCCCACTATTGGCCCATGTAGGCCTCCGGGGCTGGTGGCCCCACCTGGTGGACCCCCGGACCCCTCCGGTGGTCCCGGTACACTACCAGTGATGCCCGGAACACTTCCGATGGCCAAAACCATACTTCCTATATATCAATCTTTACCTCCGGACCATTCCGGAACTCCTCGTGACGTCCGGGATCTCATCCTGGACTCCGAACAACATTCGGTAGCCGCGTACATACTTTCCCTATAACCCTAGCGTCATCAAACCTTAAGTGTGTAGACCCTACGGGTTCAGGAACCATGTAGACATGACCGAGATAACTCTCCAGTCAATAACCAATAGCGGGATCTGGATACCCATGTTGGCTCCCACATGTTCCACGATGATCTCATCGGATGAACCACGATGTCAAGGACTTAATCAATCCCGTATACAATTCCCTTTGTTAATCGGTACGATACTTGCCCGAGATTCGATCGCCGGTATCCCGATACCTTGTTCAATCTCGTTACCGGCAAGTCTCTTTACTCGTTACCTAACACATCATCCCGTGATCAACTCCTTGATCACATTGTGCACATTATGATGATGTCCTACCGAGTGGGCCCAGAGATACCTCTCCGTTTACACGGAGTGACAAATCCCAGTCTCGATTCGTGCCAACCCAACAAGCACTTTCGGAGATACCTGTAGTGTACCTTTATAGCCACCCAGTTACGTTGTGACGTTTGGCACACCCAAAGCACTCCTACGGTATCCGGGAGTTGCACAATCTCATGGTCTAAGGAAATGATACTTGACATTAGAAAAGCTTTAGCATACGAACTACACGATCTTTGTGCTAGGCTTAGGATTGGGTCTTGTCCATCACATCATTCTTCTAATGATGTGATCCCGTTATCAATGACATCCAATGTCCATGGTCAGGAACCGTAACCATCTATTGATCAACGAGCTAGTCAACTAGAGGCTTACTAGGGACATGGTGTTGTCTATGTATCCACACATGTATCTGAGTTTCCTATCAATACAATTCTGGCATGGATAATAAACGATTATCATGAACAAGGAAATATAATAATAACCAATTTATTATTGCCTCTAGGGCATATTTCCAACAAGTAGATCTACCACGAGATCAAGGAGGCTAAACCCTAGAAGCTAGCCTATGGTATGATTGTTGTATATGGAGTTGATCTATCGACTAGCCTGGCCTCGATTTATATAATGCACTAGAGGCCTAGGATAACAAGAGTCCTAGCCGAATACGCCGGTGGGGTGGAGTCCTTGCCTTGATTGCCAAGTCTTGTGGAATCTTCCTTGTATGGGGCAGGTGTCCGAACTGGCCCATGAGTATACGGCCATGGGGGTCCTCGGCCCAATCTAACAGATCGGGAGACGACATGGTGAGTACCCCCTAGTCCAGGACACCGTCAATGATCCTTACTTCAAGCCGAGGAAGGATTCGTGGACAACTGTCCTTCGCTTCCTGCTCATTTGCATAAATGCATGACTGCTATCAGGATGCTTGCACATGGTAAAGTCGCATATGCTGAAGTTGGGATGAGAGAGAGCACATGCCTTGCCGCCACGACAAAATTTGCCTGCACTGTGGTGAAGTTGTTTGGACCGAAGTACCTGAGAGAACCAACTGTCGAGGATACAAAAAGTTATTGGCAATTGGAGCATCAAGAGGTTCCTTCGGTATGCTCGGTTCTGTTAATTGCATGCATTGGCAATAGAAGAACCACCCAAAAGATTTGCACGAGCAGCATATATCAAGGTCACACCCAAAAAGCCACCATCATACTTGAAGCAGTGTCATCATAAGTTGTTTGGATGAAGCCCATGCCAACCCCGCCAAAGCTGGGCGTGCCAATTATTTGGCAAGGGAATCGACCACCCCAGTTTCACCCTTGCACCGGTGCAGAATCTGAACTACACAGCCAAAATATTGGTGTGGATGGAAAGATTGGGCCACCATGCAAACGTGAGCCAAGGCTCTCAGTCAATGCCAAAAGTTTGGAAGGGCAACTCTCGGCCACAATCCAAACAACTTCTAAAGAACATGTGAATTTGCCATGCTTTTTTTGGTATGCTTGGTTTTCACAACGACGTCAATATGTTACAATATTCTCCGTTGTTCAAGAGACTTTGTGATGGGATGCTTGAGCGTGCAGCTTGACGGTCAACGGGCACAAGTATTAAAAAGGATACTTCCTTTGTTAATGATATGTATTCTCAATGGATGACGTTTGTAACACTATATCCGAGCCTAAGGAGCAATCTCTCTTTGCACAATCGCAAGAAGGTGCTTGGAAGGATGTGGAGAAGGCACTTGGAGTGGACCAAGCTCGTTGGCGTTGGAGTATTGTTTATGTGGTTGCGGTGATGTGGGAACCAAAGACATTTGTCTGGCAACTGATGTCATGTTGTGTAATCTTGCACAACATTGATTATGGAGGATGAGTGGGAAGGGGCAGCCTACATGCATGATATTTAAGAAGTCTGGAGTATAGGTCCTCCTCCTCCTGGAACAAGATGCAGAGCATGTTATGAACTTTTTGAAGATATACATCAACAACTTCAAGATCAACATGTGCACGGGCAACTACGCAATGATCTTCTGAAGCATGTGTGAACTCTCACTGCAAATCATTGTATTTCATTTTGAATTATGCACTCCGAGTGAATTTTATGTTTGGATTTTGTTTTTTTTTTCCTCGATCAATAAATATTGTTTGTGTGTGATATTCATTACTAGTAAAACGCATCCGCGTATATTTAGAGGCAAGATTTGTCCATAATGATTGTAGATGCGGAATCATCCCCAATCAGAAGAGGCCCTCATGATGGCTTGGAACATTGGGCCGTACCGCCCAATTGCGATACACACGCAAATCTTTGATGCTTTGCATTGAACCGGAGCGCGGGGTAGGATTTAGCGAAGAACGACCCATCCTTTTGACCGCCTCTGAAACCGCCCACTTGCCACCCGGCCGACTCCATCGATCATGTCTGAATGAGCTAACCTATTTTTGTACTATAATCCAACAATGTCACATTATCAGTAGAGGTACTCGAGTGCGTACCTAGCATCTCCCGTCTCACAAGCAGCCGCAGCACTGTACTGCTGACCAGTCGCCGCATTGCGCAATGATCAGCTCATGGTGCGCGTGTGAATCGTATCCGGCTCTCTCCATCTTTGACTGTACCGAGACAGATACGGAAAGGGGAATTGCTACACCAGAGATCCTTGGTGAAAGTTAGGGGGCAATCTTACTTCGAGAAAGAACCAAAGCTAGCGAGCAACCCGATATTGCTGCTCCTGTATTGGATCATCATGGTTCATAAAAAGTCGGACAATCTCACCCTTTTGATCATGAGTTGCACGTCCTGAACACGGTACACTATGCATGCGCACGCAGTAACGTTGCAGTGCGTAGTAAGAAATTTCTTACTCGCGGAGAAAAACAAATGTCTTCTTGAATGCATTTTTTTTAAGGCTTGAATGCATGATTGAAGGTACTGTAGCCAGTGAATAGCTCAGCTAGCTAGCGTCGTGTCGTCACTTGCGTGCCGAGAGAGTCAACTCAGAGCAGGCTTTTATATTCGTACACGTACTATTCCCGCTCGTCTGCTCGTCACCTCTGCCCGGCCAGAATTTATTTACCGCTGTAATAAGAGGTGGTACCTCGACGCGTCAAATCACCGCAACCATCGATGGATGGGTGCATGCATGCACGCACGCACACGTACCGCCCGAACGATCGATTCGCTTGCTTCACTGCACCGCCATGATTCGAACTTATGCACGCTACCAGGCTAGCTAGCTAGCCTATGATCTTACCCCCATTTACCTCCTCTTTTCATGTCACTAGCTGCTCGCGGTGATCATGGCGTGCACGCTCCCTTTACCCCCTATTTAAGCCGCTCGGTCTCTTGCGAGGAGCTCCGGTGACATATACTACCCCGTGTCCGTGTGTGCGTGCGCGTCCACTTCTCCAAGAACTCACTCGTGTAGTGTAGTCGAGCCACGATCACCATGCCCTCGCCTGGTGGCTTCAGTCGGCGTAGCGGCGACAGTTTCCTGCTGCCCCGGCCGCCGCCGGTGACGGATGTGGGCTGCGGGTGCCGCACGCCGAGGCTTCTCAGCTCCATCTACTCGTCGCTCATGTCCCGGGCGCGCGGAGGGGGAGGCCGTGGCACCAAGCCCAAGTCGCCGCACGCGTCGTCCTCGTCCACCGCCACCGCCTTCACCTCCAGCACCGCGGGCGCCACCACCGCCACCACGGCGTCGTCCCTGGACGACTCGTGGGGCCTCGCGACCTACGCCACCAACACGCTCTACGAGGACGACCCGGAGGCGAGGCGCCAGAAGCAGAGGACCACGACGAGGACGAGGAGGCGCAGGAGGCAGAGGAACCACGGTAGCGGCAGAAGGCCGGAGAGGGGCGTGGCGATGATGGCGCGCGGGGAGGAGGTGGAGGAGGAGGAGGCTGCGGTGGCGGTGGAGGTGGAGTCGGCGACGCCGTACGAGGACTTCCGGGAGTCCATGGTGGCCATGGTGGTGGAGAAGGAGATGTACGCGTGGGAGGACCTCAACGCGCTCCTCCACGGCTTCCTCTCGCTCAACTCGCCGCGCAACCACCCGCTCATCCTCCACGCCTTCGCCGACCTCTGGGCGCCGCGCGGCGGCCTCTTCTGCCCTCCGTCACCGTGCCTAGGCCTCTAGAGTGGAGGCTGCGCGCCGTCATGCGCCACCTAGCTAGCTATACTCCATTAGCGCTGGCATATATAGCCGTAAATCTAGCTTAGGCTCTCGATGGGTCATACTACTGTATTACGTACTATCTTGTACTGTAGTTGTCGTCGTCGTCCTCGTCGTTGTTGTACGTGCTACTCTGCTACTGCTCCGTAGTCCTCTAGAGCTAATGCTCAACGGACTGCGTATTAATCTTTGTGTAATGATGATGCGTGCGTGCGTACGCAAGACAAAATAAAGTATGCCATACGATGGCACGTCCGTGGTTCGTATGAGCTCTGTTCGTTTCTATAGAGCTCTTTTTTTTCACACTTTAGCTACTTTTCAATCGCCTGAAAATAATAGTTATGGTCAGTCGATTTCTTTTCCCACCGATTCATGCACGTAACGAGCGCTACAGTGTGCATGCTACAGCAGTACAGCGCACATGCAGCCGATGCGTGCATGCTTGCTTAATTACCGTGAGTATATTAACCACTAGACAGATGACGGGAGCCTTTTTTTTAATACCAGTACAGACACAAGCGTTTATATACACGCGCATATACTCATCCCTACGAACGCACACACGCACACCTTATCTCTATGAACACTTCCGAAAAACTGAGGGACTTTGTTTTTGGGGACTTTTTTGTGTAAAGACTAAAAAAAGTCCCTCTTAAAGACTTTTTTACCAAATGTAAGGGACTTGGACTAAACTAGGTATTTGGGACAAAATGAAAGAAGATTCTTTTTGGGATTTTTTTGGACTTTTCCAACAATGTCCCTCCATGCATTCATTGGCCCGCCCCCCATGGTGTTGTTTGATTGTTATTTTTCTATATACTAGGGGTAACATGGTCATTTAATAATCTCTAGGAAGGGACTAGAGACTTTTTAGTCTCTGGAAACAAACAGGGAGGGATTTTTTAGGGATTAGGGACTTTTTAGTTGGGACTAGAAAAAGTCCTAGGACTAGAGAACCAAACACCACTTGAGCCGGCATATCATCTTGAAATTTATGTAATCACCGTAGACACCTCGTCATCGACGGAAACGTCTCCTCCCACTGAATGCTCATCGTCGGAAATCCTGAAATAAATCCAGGAATAAATGCGAGCAACAGGATTTGAACCCTGGTGGGCTGGGGATACCACAGTCCCTCTAACAATCCAACCACAGGTTGGTTCGCACAGATAAAGGGAGCCTGGGCGGCCGAGAGTATTAATCAACGTTGTATGTCCGGAGTATTTGTTCAATTTAAAGACAAATGTTTTTTGCGGGGTAAACAAAGTTTTATTGCAAGATTATAGAGTTACAGTCTTGAGACCAAAATCCTCAATACACGATGGTATTGAGCCCAACCACACAGCAGTAGTACGCTCCGTGCGGCTATAATTGGCCAGTCGATCGGCAACTCTATTTTAAAAACGACTAATCTTTAAAGGAAAAAACTCCCTAATACTTAACAAGTCCTTGATCTTTAATACTAAGTGGCCATAAGCTGACCTACAAAGCGCATTCTTTGATAGGCTGGATAAGGCTTCAGAGGAATTTGACTGCACCATCACCGGGAGGTCCGAATGTTGTATTGTAAGTGCCATGCCTTGCATTAAGTCCAACTTCACCACGTGATCCTATCCTGTCCGGCCCGTTCATTTGGGGTAAAACGGACAAAGAAGGCGGCCCAGCGCGCGACGGCCCGGACCCATCTTATCTGTTTTGTGTCCAGGCCGACCCATTTCAAGCACAAACTTGCGCAGGGTCACCAAACGGACACGCGCCTTGTCCGTGTCGGGGCCGCGTGGCAGGCGGCCACCTACCTCCCACCCGTCCACAGCAATGCACACGAGCGGGCGGCCCCACCTGTCATCAGCACGTCGAACGATCGCCGTCCTTCTTTAAATGGGAAGCGTGGACGGGTCGTCGTCCACACTGCCCCACGCCATCCCGCGGCTTCCTCGAAACCCGACAGCCCCAGTCCCAAACCCTAGCCAACACCTCGCCAGCCGGCCGCCCGCAGCCATGGGCCGCAAAGGCAAGCATGACCGCGAGGCTGGTTCCTCGTCGGGACGCCGCTGCGGCTCGCCATCGCCACCACACCGGGCCCCCGCGCCGCCCGCCTTCTCCATCGCGCCCACGTCCGCTGGCGAGCGCGACCGGAATTACGTCCGCACGTCGGTGTGCCGCCGTTATTGGGAGACGAGGACGTCGCTCCCCTGGAGCGACGTCCATCTCCCCAATAACTGGCATCTCTCCGCCGACCGGGTCCCGATCCCGCCGGTCCCGACGAGCGGCCGTGCGCGCGACAAGGAGATCGAGCGCCGCCGCCTCCTCCTCTCCGACGACCTCTTCTACGACCCCAGGTACGCCCCCGACTCCGGGCTCTAGGACACCTGGTTTCGTGATGAGCACGACACCAAGCGCGCGTCGTTCTTCGCCGGCACCTCGACGGGGCCGCGGCGGCCACGACAGTAGCGCGCAGCGCCTGCTCCCCAGGAGCGCGGGCGTAGGCGGGTGCGCGGCGTCACGCCCATGTCGTCGCCTTCGCCGTCGCCTTCGCCGTCTCCATCGCCACCACCACCTCCTCGCATGAGAGAGGAGGAGGAGGCACGTCTCATGGCGCGTGTCATGGAGGACTCCATATACACGCACGATGAGCGGCAATGGGAGGGCCTGGAGGAGATGACGGCCCGCTCCGCTGCCGGCGAGGTAGCCATCCCCGAGGAGGAGGAGCCGGTGGCCGCGTTCCAGCAACTGCTGGGCCAGGGGTGGGGCTGGTCCTGCACTGCTCCGGAGATGGCCGCCGGCGTGGGCGTGAACTGCTGCCCCACTCCGCCACGGTCACCGGAGCGGGAGGCGTCGCCACGGGAGGAGGTGGTGCAGGCACCTCCGGCCGTCCAGCCCGCCCCCGTCTACCACGGCACCGACGGGCGCGGCAGGAGCGCACGTGAAGCGTTTTTTTATTTTGTTTTTATATGTTAATTATGAAACTGGGCCTTTTAAGTGGCCGTGGAAACTGGGCCGTTTTGTGGCCGACCCCTATATATGTTTTATGTTTTTTAAAATGCGTTTATTTACTTTTTTAGTTATTTCATTATAGTTTTTATATTTTTTTATTCACGTCTACCCCAGACACGATTTGGGGTGCGGCTGCGCGGTGGGTGCACGCACGACCCATCTGACAAAGCCGGACACGGGCGAACCCATCGGCGCCCAAAGGAACAAAATCCGGCCAATCCAGACGTCCGTTTGCAATCGTGCGGTGGAGTTGGCCTAGCGCATGCAGTTCCGCCTTCAACGAATCATTGCAGTGGAAGATAAAACGATAAGGTGCGAATAGGATTGCTCCCTCACCGTCCCTTAGAACCATACCAGCAGCCACAGAACCGTCGTCCTTCTGGAAGGAACCATCAAAAGAAAGGGCCACAGGCCCAGCCGCCAGGGCCGGCCATGGATATGCGGGGGATCTGTCAACTCTCGCCGCGGAGGTAACATCTATGGTAGATATCTTGCCTTTTAAAATTTTATCAGTTGAGAACCTTCCGGCTAGTTTGATTGACTTGTAGTAATTGTTCAAGAACTCAACGTTAGCAAGAACTGGCGGACTATCCTTTCCATGTAGCAAGTCATTACGCAAGTGCCAAATCCTCCACACCATCATAATTAGCATGTTTCTAACATCTCCAGAGCACTTGCTCAGTAAGGTCAAAAGCCATTCCTTTCCAGTATCAAGTAGCATATCATCAGCTGGTAGTGGCCACCGTCGACGCATATTCACCCAAAGGATTCTAGCATGCATACACGCTACCAGCGCATGGTATGTGCCTTCCTCCTCCAGACCACAAAGAGGGCATGTCGATCTAGTCGATAAGTGTCTGTACCGTTTGCACTGTTGTGTAGCCAGTGTACCGGTTACAACCCTCCAAACGGTAATCTTCATCTTTTGCGGAACATCAGACTTCTAGATAAGATTCCACAGGGAACGTTCCCCGTCCGGGTTAGTACTGGAGACGCCATTAGCAAAGGCAGCATTGTGTTCCTGGGCAGCAAGCCTGTAAGCACTTTTCACCGTAAACACTCTGCTCTTCTCTGGAAACCAAGAAAGAAAATCATCACGTTGGTGAGGGGAGGTTTTTTATGTGTATGTGTAAATTTGCTTGTTTTTGACGGTCGTCTAAAGAAAATATGTTCATGCTATTTTTCTTTTTCTTTTTATGTGTGTTTATTTCTGTTTCTTTGTCTTGAGTTGGTTTTTTATGTGTATTGTGTAAATTTGCATGCGTATATGTATGTATCATATAATATGTCTGTAAATTATATTGGGGTGTGAAATTTACGCTATTATGTATATTTATTTGTTTTAATTTTATTTTTTATTTTATATCATATTAAGGGTAATACCAATGCCACTAATTCATTCTTCCTTAGATACTTCATCTTTTACGAAACTTACACTATTATATGCTTGTTCTTGCATATTATGAAAAAGTATAATTCTTTACAAATTGTGTGCAATTTTGTCATTATTTGTTTTAGTTTTTCATTTTCTTTCTTCTTTAAGTGTAATACCTAGCGCCACCAATTCATTCTTTCTTAGAAAAAGATTATTTTAGTTTTTATTTCTATTTTAGTGTTGATTTTGTTTTAGTTTTTATTTCTTCTTCTTAAAGGGTAATACCATTGGCACCAATTCATTCTTTCTTACAAAACTTTATGGTTTTGAATTTGTTTTAGTTTTATCTTATTTTCTTTTGTTTTACTTAACTTTCTTTCTTGTTCAAAGGTATTACCATTGCCACTAATTTATTCCTTATTCGAAAACTTCATTATTTTGATTTCATTTTGGTTTTATTTCATTTTCTTTCTTGTTAAGCGTAAAACCAGTGCCACTAATTCATTCATTCTTAGGGCACTTCTTTTTTGCAAAATTTCCACTATTATATGAGTATTGTCGCATATTATAGAAAATCGCAATTTCTGTATAGAATAGGTGCAAATTTTGTCATTATTTGTTTTATTTTTTTCTATAAATATTGTCATTGCTTGTTTTAGTTTTTATTTTTTTTCTAAAAGGGTAATACCATGCCACTAATTCATTCTTCCCTAGAAAACTTCATTTTTTGGTTTTGTTCTATTTTCTTAGTATTAGTATAAGGGGAATAAAAAGGTTAACAAAGCAGAAGAAAGCTGGGCCTTTTGATATAGATCAGGTGGTGGACAGTGGTGGAGACGATTTGAATGAATGTCAAAAAAATAGGCGCCTATCGAATAATAGTCCGCATAACATGATATATACTCACTTAATGTTTATGCAATGTGTGCGATTCTTACCACTGTGTAAAAATTGCACCACTATATGCTTATTTTTTCATATTATGAAACAATGCAATTTCTATGTCAATCATGTGTAATTTTCTGTCATTGTTTGCTACATACGGTTTTGCATTTCCTTTCTTCTTTTGCCCAATGCAGTACCATGCCACTAACCACGGCCAGCCGGAGCTGCTAGCTAGCTAGCTCACGCACGGACGCAACCGGAGCTAGCTAGCTCACGCATGGAAGCGGCCAACCAGAGCTAGCTAGCTCACGCATGGAGGCGGCCGAGCTAACTCATGCGCGCACGCACACTGCACACAACACACCACGTCACACTCTGCATGCAGAGGAAAAAGTGACTGATCCATCATCCATATCACAAAGTCAGTCGACTGATCAGTAGTCTGTCCTTTTTTTTAGACAGAGTTGGTGATTTCAATTTTTAAGGCAATGGTGGGGAACATATGTTTTTTTTGGCGAGCCTATGTCTCGTATTCAGCCGGGAACACCTTGAAGGCTGTGCCAGTTGGGCTGGCCCAGGCGCGTGGGAAACAATAGCCCCGTTTTCCATTTCGTTTTTTATCACGTTTTTTTAAATAAATATATTATAAAAATAAATCTACATAAATAAATTGAGAAATGTTGACCAAACATTTAAAAAATTTTAAATGTGTATAGGAAAAATGTTTATCATGTATACAAAAAATATACATAAATAATTGTGTATGAAACAGTTAGATCACGTATTTAAAAGAAGTTAACCAAACATTTGAAAAAATGTTGAACAAGTGTTTGAAAAATGTTAAGCAAGCATTTGAAATATGTTAAATATGTGTAGAAATATGTTGACCATGTATTAATAAAATGATGAAAATAACTTGACCAAGTATATAAAAATGTGAATCAAGCATTTGAAAAAATATTGAAGACGGTTTTGAAAAATGTTAATCAAACATTACAAAAATGTTAAATGTGTTTAGAAAATTTTTGACCATGTACTCAAAAATTGATGATTTTTTTATCATGTATATAAAATAATCAGGAATTTTTTTTTAAATGTTGAACAAGTGTTTAAAAAATATTAATGAATGATTTCTTAAATGTGTTTAGAAAACATGTTGAAGTGTGCTTAAAAAATGATAAAACAGCATTAAAAATGTTAATAAAGCATTTTAAAAATGTGAAAATGTGCATAAAAATGTTGATCATGTATTAGAAAAATGTTAATCTTGTATCTGAAAAAAGATAATCAGGCATTTGATTTTATTTTAAAAGTGTGTAAAGAAAAACTTTTGACCATGTAGTAAAAATATCATTTTGTATTTTAAAAATGTTAATCAAGCATTTGAAAAATGTATATGTAAAAAACATGCATTAGAAATGTTAAATTTGTATTGGAAAATGTCAAGCATGTATTAGAAAAATGTTGTTGACATATTAAAAAAATGGGGAATGAAAACTAAAAGAAACAAAGAAAACAAAATAAATGAAAACCAAAAAGAAACAAAATAAACCAAAGAAAATAGAAAATGAAAAATAAAACCGAAGAAACAAATGAGTAGGAAAAGTCAAAAATCGATAAAGAAAGAAAGAAGAATAAAAAATGTTGAAAAGCAAGAAAGAAAGAAGGAAAATGAGTAAGAAAATAAAAACCGAGAAAACTATGAAAGAAAAAAAAGAAAAACCAAAATAAAAACAGAAAATAAAAGAACCGAGAAGAAAAAGGAAAACCAAGCAAATAATAAAAGGAAACGAATAAAGGAAAAAATGGAGAAGACCGAATAAAAATGAAGAAAAAAGAAAAAAAATGGGGAAAACCGAGAAAAAAATATCATGGAAACCTGGGCAATCTTACGTCAAGTAGAACGCGCCCTATGTCTTCATCTACGTCCCAAAGCTTCCCTCGTGGCTAGCACTGTTGCAAATCTTCCAGGATGCCAAGGTTGGAATCACCCCGCGCTCCTTTTTCTACGTTGTTTTCTTTAAGCGTGCGGGAGTGGGCCGGCACGTTACTATAGACTCTTGCAACGATTGTGGCTAGATCTTGATGTAGATCTTGATGTATTATGTATGCTTGTGGCTAGGATTGTTTGCCACATCTTTACCCGAGTTTAGATTCAACTTGTCATGTGTGATTCATATTTTACGGTCTATATGGAAAGCCAAAAATGTAGTCTGCTTTCGAGATATAAAACCTTTTATGATTATGCCAGTGTAATATCTCAGCTTGCATACTAGTTGTCTCCCTGGGCCACATTTTATTTCGTATGTAAGGATTGAATCTATGCAATAAGATATGAAGTCACCGAGGATATTTCCTTAAAAAGAGCTTCCTGGGAAGTTGGATTATAAATGATAGCACTTACCGAATTTAAGGATCACCCCATGCAAATTACTTATGATTTTGCTAAACATTAATTAGGTAACTAAAATTTCCTTTTGGTCCAGATGATTTTATGGGCAGGAGACAACCAATCGAGAGAGTAGCACAAGCCCGAGCTTGAACCGGGCATGTGGTTGGCCTTGTCGTGTCCTAGTGAGATCATTGGGATCTCGCTGGAGACTAGGCCGACGTGGCTCACCACGGCGTCACTGGCATAGGAGAGCATGCGGATTCACATACTAGGAGGAGGCTTTTTGGTTTTGACCGTCGCTCAGATTACACAGTTGCCAAGCAGAGCAAGTCATCCTCGCTAGAGGGAAGAAATTGATTAGAGAAGCAGATGGAGGAAGCACGAGGAAGAAGAAGAACAAAGCCTATCGATGAGAGTAAAAAGATGGCCGACAATACAATGGCCCGGGTGGAATTGACTTCTCGCTCAGAAAATTTCAGGCCGGTGTGCCCTAGGCACTCCCGTTTACGGCTCCTTTGATTCAAAGGATTTTTCATAGGAATTTTGAAGGATTATAATCCTTAGGAATTTTTTGTATGTTGGTTATTTGGTTCGTAGGATTGAATCCTATATCTTTACAAAAAAATTTTTGTACTACTTCCCTTATGATTTCTAGCATCGACACAAAATCTCTTTAAAAGAATCCTTTGTTTCTTCTGTAATGCAATCAAATAATCCAAAATCTTGTAGGATTGAGATGAGCACGACATTCCAATCATATGTTTTTCCTATTCTAATATTTTTAGAATTCTGCGAGTCAGAGAGGACCTTAGAGCATCTACAGTCGGACTTCGCAAATCCACCCCTCCCCCTAAACATCCGCGTGTTGGGCGCGACCGCTAACAGCGCCGGGCGACCCCTCATATGGCCTGTCGGGCAGCCACACTCCTCAAATCCATGCACATGGATCATAAGGCACAAATTCACTACAATTCAACTGTTCAACAAATGCAACAAAGTAAAATAAATCATAGTCCAACAATCTGGAGATGCCAAAATAAATTCAAGTCCGAGCCACGGCTGCCCAACATGATGGATCACTCGCCAAACACCATATGCGTCGCCTGCTTTGGCGCGGCCATCTGTGCCGCCTACTCTGCCGCCATCCGTTTCTCGTCTGATGCTGTCATCGCCGCCTCGTACTTCCTACGTTCGTTGCTCTCTTTCTTCTTACCCACAAGCCACTTCTTTGCTTGCTCATCCAAGAGGCTTGCATCCGCTAATATTATCCTCGAATCCTCCGTGTCTCGAGCAAATTGCAACGTCTCCTTCTTAATCTCTATTGACCCAATAGTTCGGGCCTTCTCGAGCTCCCATTTGAGACACTCCTCTCTCTTCTCCAACTCTTCTTCTCCCTTTAGGGCGGTGGATGGGACCAGTGGCGCGGATGGGGGAGGAAGGGTGGACGACGGACATGACTCAAACGCGGGAAATGGTGGACGGACGTGGGAACATGACGGTGGATTTGGTGGACTTGATTATTTGTGTGCAATTTGAGGTGGTTTCGGCCTGTTTGGTCTGACGTGGCGGGGACGCGTCTGGATCTCCTCATATCCGTCATAGCTATGGATTGAATACGAGGGATGCCAGCCAGCCTGATGGTAGGGCCAGTACGAGGAGGCTGTGTGGGTCGGTGTTTTCAATGCTCTTACTTACAGAACAAGCGACTTCTCATTGTCTTCCGGACAGGACATAGTGGCCGACGCCGAGGGACAGGAATTCAAGCGACATGACTAACGTTCATGTCAATCTACGTCGCGCGGTACGTCGAAAACTGGCAGGGGTGTCGGGTTGGCCCAGGAAAGGCATGGATGGGTGAGTTGGAAAGCTGGGAACACGGTAGTACGAGCAAACTATTCCGGGGCACACACGCTGGCCTGGCTGATGTGAAGCGGTCTCGCTCCTGTCCAGCTACGGTCACGGATCGGCCGCAAAAGGGCAAATGATCCACTGGCCCGCCCGCCGCTAGATCCCACGCTCCTCACTCCTCGCTCGGTCTTGAGCAAGTTTTACCATGCATGGTGGCCGCATGCAGCATGCCGGCCGGGTGTGCCGCCAGCCATTAGTGGCTCTGCTACATAAGATGGGGGTCGTGATTACTCTGCGGGCACATGCGGACATAATCAACTCGCCCACACGCTCGAAGCAAGACAACAAACGTCGGGTACTCTGCGTGAGAGCGCGAGCCCTAGTGCACCAAATCAATGCAGGACTCTGCGTAAAGCTGCGCATGCACTGATGCACCAAGCGAGCATAGCTAGCCCCTAGCGGCACTGACAGAGGCGGAGCCTGGACCACACCCCTGGCGTCTGGCTCACGCGCTCACCCGCCGCTCCAGCCCACAGCGGCCGGGCGGCCGGTGCTCGATCGAATGGCGGGGGGCCGCGGTGCGCGCGCTCGTCATCCGAGTGCTACTACGGCCGAGGGCCGTCCCGTTGCCCCGCGCGCGCATCGCATGCGTTGGTCGCTCGTGTCCATGCGCAATCGCACGTACGGGAAGGCGTGGTCCGTGGGGGGAACGTGCCGCCCGCCCGTATGCTGGCCGGTGGCCTTGCAGATGGGCAGCGCCGTATCGTGGACGTGCGGGCCGTGTAGGTTTGATTCATTTGCTCATGGGTATGGGTTTGTCAGTTGTCACCTATTTAATTTGTCACTTGTCTAGGAACGATTCTTCTAGCCGCGCACGGACTTTGACCAAACGTCCCAACGGGCAGTAAGGGCATCTCCAACAGCAATCCATAAATTTCCTTCTGCATGTGTCTGTGGACACGGATGCGGAAGACCGCGATTCAACCATAGCCACATACTCTCTCCGTTCCAAAATAGATGACTTAACTTTGTACTACGAAGAGAGTACATCCGGTTTTCCTTATTTTTATTTTCAATTGGCACGATCAAATAGCAACATGCAGCGGTAGTTCAAATTTTAAGAAAAATTCAAATACTACATTCCAACATTGTTTTTTCCTTTAACCGCCCATCAATGCTCAATCAGATATTTCTTCAGCTGCTCGTGAGTTGGTCGATACCGAATTTGTTGATGTATTTGAATAAACTCTTAAAATTTGACCGGATTCTGGTCTAGAAGTTGGTTAGGATCATCCATGTTCTCAAATTCTAGAGCTGCAACAACATCGTCACCCTCATCCTCGACGGTCATGTTGTGCATGGTCACATAACATGTCATCACCTCCCATAAGGGCTCTGTATCCCATTGTTTAGCAGGTCCACAAACAACTGCAAAACAGGCCTGCAGAACTCGAAATGCCCTCTCGACATCCTTTCTAGTTGCTTCTTGTCTTTGGGTAAAGTGAGCCTTTCTCTAACAAACTGAGTTAGAGATGGTGCTGACAAAGATAGCCCACGAAGGATAGATACCGTCAATCAGATAGTAATCCATGTTGTACTCAT
Organism: Triticum urartu; assembly: GCF_003073215.2. Taxonomy (NCBI): domain Eukaryota; kingdom Viridiplantae; phylum Streptophyta; class Magnoliopsida; order Poales; family Poaceae; genus Triticum; species Triticum urartu. The sequence goes on from NC_053022.1 coordinate 467,327,485, forward strand.
GTCCAATGACAGTATAGTGGCAAGGATGAGTTTTTCCTTCAGTCAGCCTCGCAAACAACGGGAATCGCTGCAACACATTGATGTCATTATGAGACCTAGGCATGCCAAAGAAAGCGTGCCAAATCCAAAAAATCTTGTAATGCAACTGCTTCAAGAATTATAATGGGCTTCTTAACATGACCCTGACATTGCCCTTGTAAAGCCTACGAGCAATTCTTACATTTCTAAAGCACGCAGCCAAGAGAGCCAAGCAAATTAACCTGGCCACTCTCTTGCTTCTGAGATTGCTAAGAGCCTCCCGGTGTCTGCCACAGTTGGTTCTCTCAGGTACCGAGGTCCGAACACCTGGACCATGGCAGTTGCACACCTGACCATGTCATCTCTGCATGTGCTCTCAAACATCCGTAGGTACTCGTCCCATGAATCAACGGCTGTGCCATACGCGAGCATCCGGAATGCGGGCATGCACTTCTGGTAACCAGAGAACCCAATCATTCCCATGGTGTCCTTATTCAGGATGAAGTAGTCATCATAGGACCGAATGCCATGGTACAAATGAGCGAAGACAGTCTTACGCATCAGAAAACGTCGGCGAAAACGATCAGCAAAGAGTGCATCGGGAGCAAAGTACTCGGCCATCAGTGTCAAATTGTCGCGCGCTCTGTTGCAGTTGAGCACTTGATGGCCCTTGATCGAGCCCTTAAAATTGAGAACATGATCCTCTGCACGCTCCGCGTCTTTAAGGACCGCCTGCATCATCGCCGTCTCATCAGAGTACTCCTCGTTCGATGCACCGTTGGACGACTCAACATATTGCTCGTGTATGTACTCCGATTGGAATCCATTGCTAGAAAGAAGAAGGGAAAACTATTCTTAGCTCCGGCGATTCATCGAACAGTTGCCGGGCATAGTGAGTATAGTAGCAGTGGATGGTACCTGGCGGGGTGGTCGGAGGACATGGGTTGAACGGCGACAGAGGAGAAGCGGGGTGGAGCCCTTATGCAGCGCTGGAGGTGATGGAGACGTAGAGTTTCGGCAGGAGTGTGGTGTGGTGGCCGGGGTGGTGGAGTAGCGGCGAAGGCAATAGAGAAAGAAGGAAGAAGAGAAAATGGGAAGGATGGGGGCGCGGGGTCCAGGAAGGGTTTTGAGTGGGCATGGGGTGTCGGAGTCCTACATGTCTGATGTTTGGACTCCCGTAAAGCTCCCCACATTTGTCTTCAGTTTGTAGGAGAAAACACGTCCGGACGGCCCCGCCGACCGATACAGACTCGCGTAGACCCGCGTTGGATAGCTTCGATGGTCCGAACAACGCGCTCCGAACAGATGTGGGCGGTTTACGGGTCCGCCTTGGAGATGCCCTAATGCGGTACCCCGAGTGCTTTTTTCCTTTGCTGAGTGTAATTGATATTCGGTAAAAAAAGAAAACGTTTTTTCCTTAGTGGAAGATGTAGTAGTGCGTCGTACCATTGCCTGAGAAACATTCCCAGTACTGCGTGGATGGCATGTTTCTCCCTCTATACCCTAGGATATACACGTATCTCTATACATCACTGCTTGCTTGAGTAGCTAAAAACACAGCGACCCTCTAGCAGCGAGTGTTTCTTTTTTGTTGTTGAGAAAAACAGCGAGGTTTTTTTTTTGAGTAATCTCACCAACTTTATTAATTCAAAATGATGTTCATAGATACAAGACTTGGGTCATAAAGATTGTCCATCTAAATATGTCTACTTATGTCTAAATTACAAGCAACTTAACGAGATTATGAGCCTTAAAATTGTGGTTTCTACGCTCATGCACAAAATTACAATAAAGAAAACTCGATCTACCGGCTATTATTGCATGTATAATAGCTACATGAGGCCCCCTTGTCCCCATGTTAATGCCATTAACGACTCCTTAGCAATCTGAAGGAAAACAGCGAGGGTAGAAAGGCGCGAAGCGCCATGGACGCAGGCCGGGACCATGGGCCAAAGATTCTTTTTATGGAAGCAGGGCCGCCCATCTAATTGAACGAGAAGGTCTCAAACTATTTAATGGCGTCCGACGAAACGGCACAGCTGCCACACGGTGGGCGCGGCGTCGATCAGATCTGCGGAGCAGGCAAAGCAGTTGCCCCCATCCACATGAGACTCACTGGGCCTCAGAAAGGGGCCGGCGTGGAGCAGCAGCCAGCACCGTTCCTTTCACCTGAGAGGCTCAGACGACGCAGCGGGGCAACGGGGTGTTTGGCAGCTTGCCATTTGATCCTGGCCCTCACGAACGTGACATAGCTACGCCACAACTGGATCAACAATGACCTTCCGGTGTCGCATCAACGTCGACGCCAACCTGCGCGCGGAACCGATCGATCTCGATCGACGGCACGTGCATGGCGCCGGGGACCATGCATGCCCGTCCGGCCGGCCGGCTGGCCGGCCAAACTGCTGACGATAAGACGTTCGCTGTACGTAGCTCGTCTCACATCACATGTATGGCGATTAGCGAGCGCGCGTACGTACGACGAGATCTGTTACGTCGAGTTCACAGCGACCTCCGGAAATCGGTCCAAACTTGTTCCTTGTCCGGCTGTGACGCGCATATTCTCTCTCGCTGGGTGCCACAATTACTGAGAGGCGCACGTAGTGCACCGTGCTACGTTGCTCACGTCGCGCTCGTCGTTAGCTGTTACGCCGGCGTCGGCGTGCATGTTGTACCGGTGCTCGGCCGCCGGCAGCTAGCGGGTTACAGCTTAGTTTCACTTCGCAGGAGCAGTAACGCAGCGTGGATTACGAACAACCAGAGGCTAGTACAGGTTAATTAATCTGGAGCTGCTACAGTTTACATGGCAAAATGAATCGAGGCGCACTCACGTAGCACACGCAGTCGGTCGGACCGTCGGACACGTAGCTGAGCGGCTGAAAGCCTGAGATTGATTCGGTTCACCTCAGGCGGAAAGATCCATTGCGGCCGGCGCTACTGCTCTCCAAGTCGCTCCCGGCGAGCGTGAAGGAGGAGTGGCCGGAGGAGGAGCTGGCTGTCGTGGTGACGACCAGGTCGACGAACGCGCTGACGATGGCGGCGTGGGTGCCTTTGCCGTTGGCGCGGAGGTACCACCCCAGCATCTTCTCCAGCCAGTCCCAGTCGCCCGCGCCGTGCGCCGTCATCATCTCCTCCATTGACGACCGGAAGTCCCGGTACGGGTCCACGGACTCGAACGCCACCGCGACGCCGCCGCCGAACGACGTCGCCCCCGCAGCCTCATGGCCGCGCGCGGGTGCTGGAGGTGGCTTCTTCTCGAGGATGGAGCTAGAGGGCGCGCGGGGCTCGAAGCGGAGGCGGTCGGACCGGAGACCGCGGACTATGGCGTCGGCCATGTCCTCGGCCGCGGCGCCGGAGGCTTCGGACTCCGTGGAGAGGCTGTCGGAGGCGGCACAGTCGTGGTGCATGCGGGCGGAGGAGTCGACGAAAAGGGATGCGGCGTTCTTGGCTGCCACCGCCGCCGCCGCAGAAGCGGACGGGGACCGGAAGGAATGAGCCGTTGGGTTCTTGCAGGAAGGCCACATCCATGCCTGTGGGGTGGCCGTCGGAGTGGGAGGCGACGACGGCGGAGTGTCTTTGTTGGCCGAGTTGACGGGGTAGAAGAGCGAGCTCAATGGTTGCTTCTTCACCATCGGTGTGACAGTTGATGGGAAGTGCAGAAGAATGGAGAACCGGCAGCAGCAACAGGAGTAGTTGGATGAAGAGATGGAGCCGAACTGGTGAAGAGAGTAGAAGAAGCTCGCGCATGTGTGCTTGTCAGTGCCTCTGTGTATTTCAAACTGGGGGTTTATTTGGTTCGGTACAAGCTATAAGTGTTAGCTTGGTTCTTTTGAAGGGGCCGGTGGGAGGGAAGGAAGAAGGTGAGGGTGAAGGGAAAGATCTTCTGTGGCTAGGGTTTAGAGCATCTCTAACAGGACTACTGGACTGGACAAATTTGACCCCCTATAGGTCCACGGACTCGTCTCATCCGTGGACAGGAGCTGCCCCCCCCCCCCCCCCCCCCCCCCCCCCCCCCCCCCCCCCCCCCCCCCCCTATGTCCGTCCGGCCAACCTCCAATTCCAAAATCTCAATTACATGCAAATTCATGCACATGGACCAATTACATGCAAATTCATGCACATGGACCATTGAACGATATGAATAAGCAAAACAATAATGAATATAGCACACAAATAACATTTAACATAAAATGTATCCGGGGAGAAAATCACATAGTTCAGACATAAAATTTATTCATGGTGCATAGTTCAAACATAAAATTCAATTATTTCTAGTGTGCATCCACACATACTCCAGATCATCGAGTGGTTGCATGTGAGCATGGGTATCTTAAAGTTGTCAATACATCTCTAGGAAGTTCGCAACATGCTCTACATCTTGTGCCGGGAGATGAACATGTACTCCAGACTTCTAAAAATCATGCGTGCGGGCTTTCCCTCTGTCATCATCCTCAACAATCATGTTGTGCAAGATTACACAACAATTCATGACCTGCAACAATGTCCTCGGATCCCACATATTTGAAAACCCACGACCAACACCCCAACGAGCTTGGAGCACTCCAAATGCCCTCTCGACATCCTTCCTAGTAACTTCTTGCAGTGCAAAGAGACATCACTTGTTACCTTAGGGATGGGATATAGTCTTCACAAATGCCCCCACCGAGGATACATACCATCGGCAAGATAGTACGCCACGGTGTATTCATGCCCGTTGACGATGTAGTTGCACGCCGGAGCATCCCAAGTGTCTTGAAAAACGGAGATCGTGAAGCACATTGGAGTTGTTTTGAGAACCCGCCATGGCGAAAGAAAGAATGCCAAAATCCACAAGTCTTTTAATGCCACTGTTTCAAGTATGATGTCTCGAATTAAAATAAATTTTCATAAGAGTGAATTGTTGTGCTTTGGATGCGCCGAAGAAGTTGAGAGCGATTACATATAATTGTATGGATGTGAAATTGGTAGTTTGCCATTTACATATCCCGGTATCCCGATTTATCATAGGAAAATCACCAATAATAGAAGGGAAATGCATGTGGATTGGTTGGAGAAAAGGTTGAATTTTTGGAAGGGTAAAATGATGTCCTATGGAGGCACATCGGTCCTTGTGAGATCGGTTCTCATGAGTTTGCCTATGTTCATGCTCTCATTTTTTTTAAAGTGCCAATAGGGGTATGAAAAAAGACTAGATTTCTAACGTTCTAGAATTTTTTTGGCAGAGTGATGAACATAAGGCCAAATACCGTCTGGCGAGGTGGGATGTTTTGTGCAGGCCAAAAGACCAGGGGGGGGGGGGGCGGAGTTTGGATCTCGAGTTAAAAAATACGTGTTTGCTTATCAAATGACTTTATAGACTCGCTTCAGAGGACGAGGAGTGTGGATACCGTTATTGTGTAAAAAACACGCTCAAAGACGCTGTCTCAAGTCACTGTGCAACCATTTCATTCACCCTGGTTGCTTTTTCAATTGGGGAAGAATTCATATGTGTGATGGTCGGACAACTAGGTTCTGGGAGGATACTTGGCTTGGGGACATGCCCCTTGCTTTACAGTATCCTTCTTTGTAAAATATTGTTCAGTGTAAGAAATACTATGTGAGCATTGTATTGGAGGTCAAATACACTGAATATCTAATTCAGGAGAGCTCTGATCGGGGATAAGTGGACTGTGTGGGTGCATTTAGTTCAATGGTTGATACGTATTAACCTCACTAATGTACCAGACACATTGCATTGGAAGTTGGCGCCTTCTAGGGTTTCACGGTCTAATCTATGTACATAGATTTAAGCCTTCTGGGTTTTCACGTCCTAATATATGTACATAGATTTAATCAACTCTGGACTCCATTCAAAGCACATTTGGAAAACAAAAGTATCACTCAAAATTAAAATTTCCATGTGGTTTGTTCATAGTGGAGTTATTCTTACTAAAGGTAATCTAGCAAAATGTAAATGGCAAGGCAACAAACAGTGTTGCTTCTGTGATCACGAGGAAATATTCCAAAATAATTCCCCGTAAATTTTTATCGCGTTTGGACTTCATTTGATATGGATTTTCTGCGAAACAAAAACATGCAACAAACAAGAACTGGCACTGGGCACTGGATAAGTAAGTTAGTCCAAATAAATCATATAAAAAGTTAACAAAAAGATGTAAAAGTTGTATAATATTGGCATGAAACAATAAAAAATTATAGATACGATGGAGACGTATCAGCATCCGCAAGCTTAATTCCTGCTCATCCTCGAGTAGGTAAATGATAAAAAGGATAATTTTTGATGTGGAATGCTACCTAGCATAAACATGATCATATATCTAATCATAGCATGAATATTAAGACATAAATGATTCAAAGCAATAGTCTATAATTTGACATAAAGACATCAATACTCAGGCATCCCAACAAACAATCATGTCTTTCAAAATATCAACGCTGAAAAAATATCCCTACAAAATCATATAGTCTTGTCATGCTCTGTCTTCTTAACACAAAGTATTTATCCTGCACAACCCCGATGACAAGCCGAGCAATTGGTTCATATTTTTTAACGCGCCTCAGCTTTTTCAACCCTCACACAATACATGAGCGCAAGCCATGGATATAGCACTATAGGTGGAATAGAGTATGATGATAGGGGTAAATATAAAGAAGACAAAAAGTGAAAAAGTCTCACATCGACGCGGCTAACCAACGGGCTATGGAGATGCCCATCAATCGATATCAATGCGAGGAGTAGGGATTGCCATGCAACGAATGCACTAAGAGCTATAAGTGTATGAAAGCTCAATATGAAAACTAAGTGGGTGTTCATCTATTGCTATAATGAAAAATTCCCATTAGTATATGAAAGTGACAACATAGGAGACTCTCCATATGAAAAACATGATGCTACTTTGAAGCACAAGTGTGGTAAAAGATACTAACAATGCCCCTTCTCTCTTTGTTTATTTTTTTCTCTTTTTCTTTTTTTTCTTCCTTCCTTTTTTTCTTTTTCTTTTTCTCTCATTGTCTGGAGTCTCATCCCGACTTGTGGGGGAATCATAGTCTCCATCATCCTTTCCTCACTGGGGAACTGCTCTAAAAATGAATAATGATGATCATCACACTTCTATTTACTTATAACTCAAAATAAATAAAAATCACAACTCAATACCTATGACAAAATATGACTCTATATGAATGACTCTGGCACGTACCAGGATGTGCAATGATCTAGCGTAACATGTATGAAAAATGATGAACGGTGGCTGAGCCCCAACTACTATGTCAGCTATATGATCATGCAAAGCAATATGACAATGAAATGCTCAAGTCATCAAACTGAAGCGGTGGAAGTTGCATGGCAATATATCTCGGAATGGCCATGGAAAAGACATAATAGGTAGGTATGGTGGCTGTTTTGAGGAAGATATAATAAGGCTTATGTGTGATAGAGTGTATCATATCACGGGGTTTGGATGCACCGGCGAAGTTTGCACCGACTCTCGAGGTGAGAAAGGGCAATGCATGGTACCGTAGAGGCTAGCAAATTGCGGAAAGGTAAGAGTGCGTATAATCCATGGACTCACATTAGTCATAAATAACTCATATATTTATTGCAAAAGTTTATTAGCCCTCGAAGCAAAGTACTACTACGCATGCCCCTAGGGGGATAGATGGTAGGAAAAGACCATCGCTCGTCCCCGACCACCACTCATAAGGAAGACAATCAATAGTAAATCATGCTCCAACATCATAGCATAACGAGAGACTATACATGCATGCTTTGGGAATCACAAACGTTAACACCAATATTCTTACTGACCACAACTGTTTACTAGTACCTCCCACATATTACCATCTCTATATCACAAAACTATTGCAAGGAATCAAACATATCATATTCAGTGATCCATAATTTTTATGTAGGATTTTATGACTAACCATGCAATTGACCAATTCCTGTTGACTCTAAATATATCTAAGTGAAGCATGAGAGTTTAATTCTTTCTACAAAAGACCATGCTCTAACAAATATAAGTGAAGCAAAAGATCATTCTTCAAACAATGGTTTTCTATGTGAAGAGAAACAGGCAATCCAGACTTCAAATGATATAAGTGAAGCACATGAAGCATTCTATAAAGCCACACTCAAAAGATATAAATGAAGTGCAATGAGCATTCTATAAATCAACCATGGACTATCTTATACCAGCATGGTGCATACAAGAAAAATGAAAAATAAACACAAAAGACGCTCCAAGATTTGCACATATCACATGAACGAAACGAATCCGAAAACATACCGATACTTGTTGAAGAAAGATGGGATGCCTTCCGGGGCATCCCCTAGCTTAGACGCTTGAGTCTCCTTGAATATTTACTTGGGGTTCCTTGGGCATACCCAAGCTTGAGCTCTTGCCTCTCGTCCTTCTCCTCATATCGAGACCACCTCGATCTTCGAACACTTCATCCACACAAAACTTAACCGAACTTTTAGTGGCGGGGTTAGTGAATATGGCAATGAAATCCCATCATGTACTACTGTAACATTATTGTATAATTATAAACAAACATTACCCACTGTATTCTATCATAATTCTATGGCCTCAAGTCAAGGAGGCTTCAACAAGAATTCAAACATATGCAAATAATGAAGCTATAACAGCAATCTGTGAAAACAGGACAGTCTGTAAGGATTTAAACATCCACCATACTTCTGTAACTCAAACAATTCTGAAACAATTAGGAAAAATAAAAATTTTGTATATAAATACACTGCAAAAGGTTTCAGAACTGTTTGACGTTCCAGTAAAAAATGTAAAATCGAGCACTACAGACAAAGTTTCTGTTTTGCACCGCACACACCAACAAGCAATTTTATCATCCCAAAGGCAAACCTTGGCACATTATTTTTATAATACAATGGAATTGTACAAGGGGATAATTATTTTTGTTGAAAAGTTTCTGTAATTAATATTCACAAAGTTTCCCTGGGCATGAACAAAGTTCAAGGACACCCTCCACTTTCACAATGCTCGTCCCTCTCACTTTCGCTTTTCTTTTTGTGAAGCTTTAAGTTCCCCTATATTTTTTTGTTTTTAAAATTTATAAAAGCACTCAATAGAAATAAATGACTCTCTAAAACTTCCGGGTTGTCTCCCTGGCAGTGCTTTCTTTAAATCCAAAATAATTCTCCATAAATTTTTATCGTGTTTGGACTTCGTTTGGTATGGATTTTCTGCGAAACGAAAACATGCAACAAACAGGAACTGGCACTGGCACTGGATAAGTAAGTTAGTCCAAATAAATCATATAAAAAGTTGCCAAAAGTATGCAAAAGTTGTATAATATTGGCATGAAACAATAAAAAATTATAGATACGAAGAAGACGTATCACATGTCATCTTACATTTTTGTGGAGCATTCTTTATAACCACCCTATCGACCTCTTCAAAATTTCATGCTAGCCAATTTTAAAGCTCAAGGAAATTCCCTTTATTTGTCGAGTCTTCACTTTCATCATTCCCTCCAAATGTCAAGCCTTAGTGCAATAGGAAACCTCAAAAAATTGAGTGTCCATATCATATGGAGCTTATATTGAGCCTTATACTATGTGGCCTTTGAAGCAATAGACTCCCTAATTGATGTTTTAGGTGTACTGAACAATCATATTTTTCTTGAGCTTCAGCATGAGCACTAGTGACAACACCATTATGCCTCTTCAATCTTGCTTTCATGTTCCAGTTCTTAAGCCCACCATTCACAAATGTATCTCTGCTAGGACTTTTTGTTTTATCCTTGAACAAATACTCAGACCAAAATAAGCAACCTTTTCTTGCACACTATACTCAAACCAAAATGTGTTGGCACCGCCTACCTGCAAGCCATATTGAAATTTATAACTCTATCCCCTCGTGACGTCTCAATACCAAATCATGGTAAACACGTTAACCTAAGGGCAACACCAACATGGATCACCAAAATGCCCGGATGGTTCAATCATTTTTTGTCATCTAACAGGAGTAATAAAATGTCTGTGAACTGGTCAAGACGTCTGAAATTCCAAAAATCGTCTGAAATTCCAAGTCCGGACATCCGCCAATGTTGCCAACTCAGCCTTTGGGCCATTTCCAACACGCATCGTCACCTCGTCCTTAGCTAGTCTCGGTTTATTCCGCAGCTCCTGTTTTGAGTTACAAATATTAGCAACCGAACCAGTATCAAATACCCATGCGCTACTATGAGAACTAGTAAGGTACACATCAATAACATGTATATCAAATATGCCTTTATTGACGTTTCTAGCCTTCTTATCTACCAAGTACTTGGGGCAGTTCCGCTTCTAGTGGCCATTCTCCTTGCAATAGAATCACCCAGTCTCAGGTTTGGGTCCGGCCTTGGGTTTCTTCACCGAAGCAGCAACTGGCTTACTATTCTTCTTGAAGTTTCCCTTCTTTCCCTTGCCTTTCTTGAAACTAGTGGTCTTTTTTACCATCAAACTTGATGCTCCTTCTTGATTTCTACTTCCGCGGCCTTAAGCATCGCAAAAAGCTCAGGGATCTTCTTCCCCATCCCTTGCATATTATAGTTCATCATGAAGCTTTTGTAGCTTGGTGAAAGTGACTAGAGAACTCTGTCAACCGCTAATTTATCCATAAGATTAACTCCCAACTAGTTCAAGCGATTATAGTATCTAGACATCTTGAGTACGTGCTCACTAACGGAGTTGTTCTCCTCCATCTTATAGATAAAGAACTTGTTGGAGGTGTCATACCTCTCAACCCAGGAATGAGCTTGAAATACTAATTTTAGCTCCGGGAACATCTCATATGCTGTGTAGTGCTCAAAACATCTTTAAAGCCCCAGTTCTAAGCCGTAAAGCATGGCGCACTGAATTATCGTGTAGTCATCATTTCTTGTCTGCCAGACGTTCATAGTGTATAGGTTTGCAGGAGTAGGTGCCTCACCTAGCGGTGCATCAAGGACATAAGCCTTTTGTGCAGTAGTGAGGATAATCCTCAGATTACGGACCCAGTCCGCATAGTTGCTTCCATCATCTTTCATCTTTTCTTTCTCTAGGAACATGTTAAAATTCGGGGGAGCTACAACGCGAGCCATTGATCTACAACATAATTCTGCAAAGACATTTAGACTAAGTTCATGATAATTGGTTTAGTTAATCAAATTATAGTGAACTCCGACTGGAACCAACATCCCTCAAGTTGTTTAAGTGTTACATGATCCAAATCAACTAACCCATGTGCAATCATCACGTGAGATGGGGTGGCCATCAATGGTGAACATCTACTTTTCCAAACACTTTTGCCCTTGTTTTGGACTTTAACTTGCATGATTTGAATGGAACTAACCCGGACTGACGTTGTTTTGAGCAGAACTGCCATGGTGTTATTTTTTTGCAGAAATAAAAGTTCTCGGAATGACATGAAAATCCACGGAGACACGTTTTGGAATTAATGAAAAATACTGGCGAAAGAATCAGCATCAGGGTCCCCACACCCTGTCCATGAGGGTGCAGGGCGCCCCCCTGGGGCGCCCCCTGTCTTGTGGGCCCCCTGGGACTCCATCGACCACAACCCCAACTCCATATATTCACTTTCGGGGAGAAAAAAAATCAAAGAGAAGGATTCATCGCATTTTACGGTACAGAGCCGCCGCCAAGCCCTAATCTTCCTCACGAGGGCTGATCTGGAGTCCGTTCGGGGCTCCGAAGAGGGGAATCCGTCGCCATCGTCATCATCAACCATCCTCCATCACCAATTTCATGATGCTCACCGCTGTGCGTGAGTAATCTCATCGTAAGCTTGCTGGACGGTGATGGGTTGGATGAGATTTACCATGTAATTGAGTTAGTTTTGTTAGGATTTGATCCCTAGTATCCATTATGTTCTAAGATTGATGTTGCTATGACTTTGCTATGCTTAATGCTTGTCGCTAGGGCCCGAGTGTCCTGATTTCAGATCTGAACCTATTATGTTTTCATCAATATATGTGAGTTCTTGATCCTATCTTGCAAGTCAATAGTCACCTACTATGTGTCATTATCCGGCAACCCCGAAGCGACAAAAATCGGGACCACTCTCGGTGATGACCGTAGTTTGAGGAGTTCATGCATTCACTAAGTGTTAATGCTTTGGTCTGGTACTCTATTAAAAGGAGGCCTTAATATCCCTTAGTTTCCAATAGGACCCCGCTGCCACGGGAGGGTAGGACAAAATATGTCATGCATGTTCTTTTCCATAAGCACGTATGACTATATTCGGAATACATGCCTACATTACATTGATGAACTGGAGCTAGTTCTGTGTCACCCTATGTTATAACTGTTGCATGAGGAATCACATCCAACATAATTATCCATCATTGGTCCATTGCCTACGAGCTTTTCACATATTGATCTTTGCTTAGTTACTTTTCCGTTGCCACTGTTACGATTGCTACAAAAACTACTACTGTTACTTTTGCCGCCGTTACCGTTACTTCCATACTACTTTGCTACTAAATACTTTGCTGTAGATATTATGTCTTTCAGGTGTGGTTGAATTGACAACTCAACTGCTAATACTTGAGAATATTCTTTGGCTCCCTTTGTGTCGAATCAATAAATTTGGGTTGAATATTCTACCCTCGAAAATTGTTGCGATCCCCTATACTTGTGGGTTATCAAGACTATTTTCTGGCACCGTTGCCGGGGAGCATAGCTCTATTCTTTGAGTCACTTGGGATTTATATCTATTGATCATTATGAGGAACTTGAAAGATGAAAGAACCAAGATTTTTCCCTCAACTACGAGGGGAGGTAAGGAACTGCCATCGAGCTCTGCATTTGACTCACCTTGTGTTATGAGTAAATTTGCGACACCTACACCTGTTATTGATTCTGATATGTCGCATGTTATTGATGATGCCACTTCTGCTATGAATGATGCTTATGATGAAACTACTTATATGCTTGATAATACCGTGCCATCAGGTGAATTTCTTGATGACGGCAGGAGTCTCTCCTGTTGTTTTCATTGGTCAAAAAACAACTTGCTAGGGTTAGGGAAAATGAAATTATTGAAACAGATAATATTGATGAAAGTGATGATGAAGATTCTCCCCCTAGATATGAATTTCCTGATGTGCGTGAGGGTTATGTTATGGGTGAAGATTGCTAGAGACCTTTTTGCTTGCAAAGATAGATATGATCTTAAGAAACTGTTAGCTAAGCTGAAAGAAAAGTCTTTGAATGCTATAATGAAATATGACCCTGGTTTTGCTACTTCACCTATCTGTATTTCTGATAAGGATTATGATTTCTCTGTCGATCCTGAGTTAATTACTTTGGTTGAATCTGATCCTTTTTATGGCTATGAATGTGAAACTCTTGTGGCACATCTTACTAAATTGAATGATATAGCCACCCTATTCACTCATGAGGAAAAAAAATCGTTACTACTATATCCTTAAGTTATTTCCGTTCTCATTAAAGGGTGATGCTAAAACATGGTTTAATTCTCTTGCTCCTGGTTGTGTGCGTAGTCCCCAGGATACGATTTATTACTTCTCTGCTAAATATTTCCCCGCTCATAAGAAACAATCTGCCTTAAGGAAAATATATAATTTTGTGCAAATTGAAGAAGAGAGTCTCCCACAAGCTTGGGGGAGGCTTCTCCGATTACTTAATGCTTTGCCTGATCATCCTCTCAAGAAAAATGAAATACTTGATATCTTTTATAATGGACTAACCGATGCTTCCAGAGACCACCTGGATAATTGTGCTGGTTGTGTTTTCAGGGAAAGAACTATTGAGCAAGATGAATTGCTATTGAATAATATATTGAGTAATGATAATGATTGGACACTTCCTGAACCAACTCCTAAGCCAACTCCAAAGAAAATCTATTTCTCAATCCTGAAGATATGCAAAAGGCAAAGAAATCTATGAAAGAAAAGGGTATTAAAGGTGAAGATGTTAAGAATTTACCACCTATTGAAGAAATACATGGTTTTAATAACCCGACACAGGTAGTAAAGGTAAATGCTCTCTATAGATTTGATGAAGGTGATATTCCTTGTAATAAGTCTGCTAGCCAATGCTTGGATGAGTTTGATAATTTTATTGTTAAACAAGAAAACTTCAATGCTTATGTTGGTAGACAATTGAAACGTAATGCTTATATGGTTGAACACTTGAGTGATTATATGTCTAGAGTTAAAGGTGACCTTAAACTTATTAGTAAACATGCTTCTATGGTTACCATTCAGGTAGAACAAGTGCTTAAAGCACAAGATGATTTGCTTAATGAATTAAATAATAAGAAAAATGATAATGATGTTAGAGTTATGACTAGAGGGGGTAAAATGACTCAGGAACCTTTGTATCCTAAGGGCCACCCTAAGAGAGTTGAGCAAGATTCTCACAGAACTAATGTTGATGCACCTAGTCCTTCTAAGAAGAAGAAAAAGAAAAATGATAGGACTTTGCATGCTTCTAGTGAACCTGTTGTTGACACACCTAAGAATCCCAATGATATTTCTATTTCTGATGCTGAAACACAATCTGGTAATGAACATGAACCTAGTGATAATGATGGTGTTCATGTTGATGCTCAACCTAGCAATAACAATGATGTAGAGATTGAACCTGTTGTTGATCTTGATAACCCACAATCAAAGAACGAACGTTATGATAAGAGAGACTTCGTTGCTAGGAAGCACGGTAAAGAAAGAGAACCATGGGTTCAGAAACCCATGCCTTTTCCTCAACCATCCAAGAAAAAGGATGATGAGGATTTTGAGCGCTTTGCTGAAATGATTAGACCTATCTTTTTGCGTATGCGTTTGACTGATATGCTTAAAATGAATCCTCTTGCTAAGTATATGAAAGATATTGTTACAAATAAAAGAAAGATACCGAAAGCTGAAATTTCCACCATGCTTACCAGTTATACTTTTAAAGGTGGAATACCAAAGAAACTAGGAGATCCCGGAGTACCAACTATACCATGCTCCATTAAAAGAAACTATGTTAAAACTACTTTATGTGATCTTGGAGCCGGTGTTAGTGTTATGCCTCTCTCTTTATATCGTAGACTTGATTTGAATAAGTTGACACCTACTAAAATATCTTTGCAAATGGCCGATAAATCAACTGATATACCTTTCGGTATCTGTGAGGATGTGCCTGTTGTGGTTGCAAACGTTACTATTTTAATAGACTTTGTTATTCTTGATATTCCCGAGGATGATAGTATGTCGATTATCCTTGGTAGACCCTTTTTGAATACTGCAGGGGCTGTTATTTATTGCAACAAAGGCAATGCCACTTTTCATGTTAATGGTAATGAGCATACGGTACACTTTCCGAGGAAACAACCTCAAGTCCACAATATCAATTCTATTGAAAAAATTTCAACGATTACTATTGTAGGTTTTGAATTCCCTCTTCCTACTGTCAAGAAGAAATATGATATTCTTATTGTTGGGGACATGCATATCCCCGTTGAGGTAACCTAGTGTTATTTGAAAATTCTCTGGTTTCATGTTATTCGGAAAGAGTTTGTTAATAAGACTTGATCAACCTTGTTAGTGGATTCCTTTTGATGAGCACGAGATGGATGAAGTTAGAAAGCACAACTCTCTGTACCCTCCTTTTACTTTCTGTTATTTAGATTAAATAAAGCACAAATAGTATTTTCTGTCTGTTTTCTGAATTATCCTTGCAATAAAAATACCCCGAAAATATAAATTCACCAAATGTCCTGAAAATGAAATATGTTTTTTGTAGAATATTTAAGAATTGCTGGCACCGAGAACACACCAGGGGCCCCCACCATTTGGCCACGAGGGCACAGGGCGCGCCCACCCCCCTGGGGCATGCTCCCTGCCTCGTGGGCCCCACGTGGACCCCCTCCACTTACTCTAGCACCCACTCACTTCGTCTTCCTCCAGAAAAAAAATCCTCCCATAGCTCAAACTCATGTTCTAGCTCATCTTGCTACCATTTTCGATCTCTTTACTCAAAGCTCCATTCACAAAACTATTTTGGAGGATTGTTCTTCGGTATGTGAATCCTCCAATGGTCCAATTAGTTTTTGTTCTAGTGATTTATTTATTGCAAAATTTTGCTGCTAAGGTGACCCTGTTCTTGAGCTTGCATGTCAAATTTATATGGTCAAAAGTAGTATTAATGCATGATATAGCGTCTAGGAACTTGTGGGAGTAGTTGGTATCAATCTTGTTGAGTTTGGTTCACTTTTATTTTGAGTCACTAAAATTTCAGAATTTTTTGAGAGAAAGAAAAATGCATAGGAAAATGTACCAAGGTGGTTCCTTAAGGAAGCAAGAACCAAGGCTCGCGATACGTGAGCCAGATGATGAACCACCGAGGGAAGCTCAAGTGCGGCCTTGTGAATGGCCGTCAGAGGAGTTTATGGTCCAGGCAGGCATCAAGGATGAATTTGGTGCGTATGTGCGTAATGCTGATCTTGAGGACTTCGTGTCAGATAAGTGCCTACAGTACCACTACCTAACCGATTCCTTTGTGAGGAGGTTTAAATTTACATCCTCGCGTAATTCTCACACTGTTTTATTTGATCTTTATGATAAATCATATACCATGGACCTAGAAGATTTTAATACTGCGTGTAAACTCCCGCAGTGGGGCAATGTTAGTGAACCTCGCAAATCTGAATATAAAGACTTTCTTGCTAGTATCACTATGGAGGAATCTAGGGAAATCACACAAGCTACCATAGGGAGCATTCATTTCCCTTCCATACATTATTTTGCTCTCTTTATAGGTAGATGCGTTAACGGTAAAGATGAGCCTTGTCACATGTGCGTTCTAGATTTTAGTGTCCTCAAAAGTGCGGTATTAGGTGATAAACAATATAACTTAGGGGCCATTGTTGCATGAAGGTTGCATCTTAATGGTACAAGTGGAGATTTGTTTGGTGGAATTTATGCAACTCGTGTAGCTAATTATGTCGGTGTACCCAATTATCTCGGTGTACCCATACATGGAAATGATATGGAGTTGCCTCTTGCTTATCTAGATTATAGTGCTATGGTTCTCCATCAGTTTCTTGAGAGGAATGAACAGTTCATCCAGTACCGACTAATCTTTGACAGATAGCGCACTATCCATGTTACCCTCCCTACTCCTACTTTCTTTAACTTTCAGGCAAAAAGGAGATATGTTATAACCAGGGAGGAGGCGAACGAGTATGAGAGAAGGACGGAGGCAGCTCGCCACCAAGCTGCAGCTCTTCAGGAAGTAGCTGCTGCATCCCAGTACAACCCCAGCTATGACTTTGGATATCCTCCAGGCCAGCAGTGGCCATAGACCAACTTAGGGCAAAAGCCTAAGCTTGGGGGAGTACGTATTCCTCACCGACATTACATTCATGTTCACACACTCATTCTAGTTGTCGGTGCTCATACTTTTTCATTGTACTATCCATGCTAGTTTATTTTCTAGTCTAAGCCTTCTTCTTATGTGTTTGAAAAACCTTAAGAGAAACAAAAAAAATTAGTTGTAGCTTTTAGATAGTTTACTTTCCATGCCTGTAGTAGTAGTAATTAAAAGAAAATCCAAAAAGATTTCTCGTTCTTCTTTTGCTTGTTGGGAGCGATCTCGTGTAAATAGTTTTATTTCCTTTCTTATTCTTTGGGGGTCGAGAGGAGAAGACAATTATGAAAATGTTGAGTGGCTCTCATATGCATTATTGTTGATTTAACCAAGAGCCCATATTACCTTGTCTTCTTCCTTGTATAAAATGCTTGCAGATTCCAGCTTAGTCCAATGCACGTGCACTATTATTATTATCCACACCGTTCGGTCGTGCGAGTGAAAGACAATAATGATGATATATGATGGACTGAATGAGATGAGAGAAGATGGTATGAACTCGAACTATCTTGTTTTTGGAAATATGATTAGTTCATCATTCTTGATTCAGCCTATTATGAATGAAACATGTTTGCAATGACAACTAGAGATTATAGTTTCCCATGCCATGCTTAATTAGCTAGGAGTTTATAATGGTTTACCTTGCGTGCCAACATGCTATTAAAATGGTTGTGATGTGGTATGATAGGGTCGTATCCTCCTTTGAACGATTCGAGTGGCTTGACTTGGCACATGTTCATGCATGTAGTTGAAACAAAATCAACATAGCCTCCATGATATTTATGTTCACGGTGATTTATATCCTACTCATGCTTGCACTCATTGTTGATTAATCTTAATCCATGTTCATGACTGTTGTCGCTCTCTAGTTGGTCGCTTCCCAGTCTCTTTCTAGTCTTCACTTGTACTAAGAGGGAATACTTCTTGTGCATCCACTTCCATAAAGCCCAAAGTTATTCTATATGAGCCCACCATACCTTCCTATATGTGGTATTTACCTGCCGTTCCAAGTAAATTTGTATGTGCCAAACTCTAAACCTTCGAATGAAATTCTGTTTTGTATGCTCGAATAGCTCATGTATCAACTAGGGTTGTCTATATCTTCCATGCTAGATGGGTTATTCTCACGATGAGTGGACTTCGCTCATAAATCACAAGAAAATGGACGGTAACCGGGATGCCTAGTCCCATGCTCAAATCAAATCAAAATAATTGCAAACAAAACTCCCCTAGAATTGTTGTTAGTTGGATGACACCCATTGTTTCGGAAAAGCCATGGATTGATGTTTGTTGGTGGTGGGGGAGTATAAACTTTACCATTCTGTTTGGGAACCGCCTATAATGTATGTAGCATGGAAGATATCGAGATCTCTTGGTTGTTATGTTGATAATGAAAGTATGCCACTCAAAATATTATTTATCTCTGTTTCAAAATTCGAGCTCTGGCACCTCTGCAAATCCCTGCTTCCCTCCACGAAGGGCCTATCTATTTACTTTTATGTTGAGTCATCATCCTCTTATTAAAAAGCACCAGTTGGAGAGCACCGTTGTCATTCACATGCATTGCTAGTAATTTACATTGAGTATGACTGTGAGTGGATCTCTTTTACCATGAATTACAATGTCTAGTCAGTCCTTGATCTTTAAGGGTGCTTTGCATTTATGTTTTGCGGTCTGAGAAAGGGCTAGCGAGATACCATCTTGTTATATCATGTTATGATTGTTTTGAGAAAGTGTTGTCATCCGAGATTTATTATTATTACTCGCTAGTTGATTATGCCATTGATATGAGTAAACATGAGACCTAAATGTTATTGTGAATATGGTTAGTTCATAATCTTTGCTGAAAACTTGAATGCTGGCTTTACATATTTGCAACAACAAGATCAAACAGAGTTTGTAAAAGTTTTTCTTTATCACTTTCAGTTTGTCAACTGAATTGCTTGAGGACAAGCAAAGGTTTAAGCTTGGGGGAGTTGATACGTCTCCAACGTATCTACTTTTTCAAACACTTTTGCCCTTGTTTTGGACTCTAACTTGCATGATTTGAATGGAACTAACCCGGACTGACACTGTTTTCAACAGAACTACCGTGGTGTTATTTTTGTGCAGAAATAAAAGTTCTCGGAATGACCTGAAAATCCATGGAGACACATTTTGGAATTAATGAAAAATACTGGCGAAAGAATCAGCATCAGGGGGCCCACACCCTGTCCACAAGGGTGCAGGGCGCCCCCTAGGGTGCGCCCCCTGCCTCGTGGGCCCCCTGGGACTCCACAGACCTCAAGCCCAACTCCATATATTCACTTCCGGGGAGAAAAAAAATCAGAGAGAAGGATTCATCATGTTTTACGATACGGAGCCGCTGCCAAGCCCTAATCTTCCCTGGGAGGGCTGATCTGGAGTCTGTTTGGGGCTCCGGGGAGGGGAATCCATCGCCAGTATCATCAGCAACCATCCTCCATCACCAATTTCATGATGCTCACCACCGTGCGTGAGTAATCTCATCATAGGCTTGCTGGACGGTGATGGGTTGGATGAGATTTACCATGTAATCAAGTTAGTTTTGTTAGGGTTAGATCCCTAGTACCCATTATGTTCTAAGATTGATGTTGCAATGACTTTGCTATGCTTAATGCTTGTCACTAGGGCCCTGATAACCCACAAGTATAGGGGATCGCAACAGTTTTCGAGGGTAAAGTATTCAACCCAAATTTATTGATTCGACACAAGGGGAGCCAAAGAATACTCTCAAGTATTAGCAGCTGAGTTGTCAATTCAACCACACCTAGAAACTTAATATCTGCAGCAAAGTATTTAGTAGCAAAGTAATATGATAGTAGTGGTAACGGTAGCAAAAGGTAACGGTAACAAAAGTAATGTTTTTGGTATTTTGTAGTGATGATAGCAATAGCAACGGAAAAGTAAATAAGCGAAGAACAATATATGGAAAGCTCGTAGGCAATGGATCGGTGATGGAGAATTATGCCGGATGCGGTTCATCATGTAACAGTCATAACCTAGGGTGACACAGAACTAGCTATAGTTCATCAATGTAATGTAGGCATGTATTCCGAATATAGTCATGCGTGCTTATGGAAAAGAACTTGCATGACATCTTTTGTCCTACCCTACCGTGGCAGCAGGGTCCTTACGGAAACTAAGGGACATTAAGGCCTCCTTTTAGTAGAGTACCGGAACAAAGCATTAACACATAGTGAATACATGAACTCCTCAAACTACGGTCATCACCGGTAAGTATCCCGATTATTGTTACTTCGGGGTTAATGGATCATAACACATAATAGGTGACTCTAGACTTGCAAGATAGGATCAAGAACTCTCATATATTGATGAAAACATAATAGGTTCAGATCTGAAATCATGGCACTCGGGCCCTAGTGACAAGCATTAAGCATAGCAAAGTCATAGCAACATCAATCTCAGAACATAGTGGATACTAGGGATCAAACCCTAACAAAACTAACTTGATTACATGATAGATCTCATCCAACCCATCACCGTCCAGCAAGCCTACGATGGAATTACTCACGCACGGCGGTGAGCATCATGAAATTGGTGATGGAGGATGGTTGATGATGACGATGGCGACGGATTCCCCTCTCTGGAGCCCCGAACGAACTCCAGATCAGCCCTCCCGAGAGGTTTTAGGGCTTGGCGGCGGCTCCGTATCGTAAAACGCGATGAATTCTTCTCTCTGATTTTTTTGTCCCCGAAACACAATATATAGAGTTGGAGTTGGGGTCGGAGGAGCTCCAGGGGGCCCACGAGGTAGGGGGCACGCCCTAAGGGGTAGGCGCGCCCCCCACCCTCGTGGACAGGTGGTGGCCCCCCTAGCCTTCATCTTTTGTAGGTATTTTTTATATCTTCCAAAAAGTTGCTCCATGAAGTTTCAGGTCATTCCGAGAACGTTTGTTTCTGCACATAAATAACATCATGGTAATTCTGCTGAAAACAGCGTCAGTCCGGGTTAGTTCCATTCAACTCATGCAAGTTAGAGTCCAAAACAAGGGCAAAAGTGTCTGGAAAAGTAGATACGACGGAGACGTATCAACTCCCCCAAGATTAAACCTTTGCTTGTCCTCAAGCAGTTCAGTTGACAAACTGAAAGTGATAAAGAAAAACTTTTACAAACTCTGTTTGCTCTTATTGTGGTAAATATGTAAAGCCAACATTCAAGTTTTTAGCAAAGATTATAACTAACCACATTCGCAATAATTCTTAGGTCTCACGTTTACTCATATCAATAGCATAATCAACTAGCAGGCAATAATAATAAATCTCGGATGACAACACTTTCTCAAAACAATCATAATATGATATAACAATATGGTATCTCGCTAGCCCTTTCTGAGACCGCAAAACATAAATGCAGAGCACCTTTAAAGACCAAGGACTGACTAGACATTATAATTCATGGTAAAAGAGATCTAGTCAAGTCATACTCAATGTAAACTAACAGTAATGAATGCAAATGACAGCGGTGCTCTCCAACTGGTGCTTTTTAATAAGAGGAAGATGACTCAGCATATAAGTAAATAGATAGGCCCTTTGCAGAGGGAAGCCGGGATTTGTAGAGGTGCTAGAGATCGGTTTTGAAATAGAGGTGAATAATATTTTGAGCGGTATACTTTCATTGTCAACATAACAACCAAGAGATTGCAATATCTTCCATGCTACACACATTATAGGCGGTTCCCAAACAGAATGATAAAGTTTATACCCCCCTTCCACCAACAAGCATCAATCCATGGCTTGCTCGAAACAATGAGTGCCTCCAACTGACAAGAGTCCCAGGGGGAGTTTTTTTTGCAATTATTTTGATTTAGTTTGCATAAAGCATGGGAGTGGGCATCCCGGTGACCAGCCACTTTAATTTCTCGTGAGTGAGGAGCGGAGTCCACTCCTCTTGAGAATAACCCGCCTAACATGGAAGATATGGACAACCCTAGTTGATACATGAGCTATTCGAGCATACAAAACATGATATTTATTTGAAGGTTTAGAGTTTGGCACATACAAACTTACTTGGAACGGCAGGTAGATACCGTATATAGGTAGGTATAGTGGACTCATGTGGAATAACTTTGGGATTTATGGAGTTTGGATGCACAAGCAGTATTCCCGCTTAGTACAGGTGAAGGCTAGCAAAAGACTGGGAAGCGACCAGCTAGAGAGCAACAACAGTCATGAACATGCATTAAAATTAATCAACACTGAATGCAAGCATGAGTAGGATATAATCCACCATGAACATAAATATCGTGAAGGCTATGTTGATTTTGTTTCAACTACATGCGTGAACATGCGCCAAGTCAAGTCACTTAAATCATTCAGAGGAGGATACCACCCTATCATACCACATCACAATCATTTAAATAGCATATTGGCACGCAAGGTAAACCATTATAAGCTCCTAGCTAATCAAGCATGGCACAAGAACTATGATCTCTAGTTGTCAATGCAGACATGTTTATTCATAATAGGCTGAATTAGGAACGATGAACTAATCATATTTGCAAAAACAAGAGAGGTCGAGTTCATACCAGCTTTTCTCATCTCAATAAGTTCATCATATAATCATCATTATTGCCTTTCACTTGCACGAACGAATGATGTGGATGATAATAATAGTGCACGTGCATTGGACTAAGCTGGAATCTGCAAGCATTCAATAAACAGGAGAAGACAAGGCAATATGGGCTCTTTTGTCAGATCAACAAGTATGCATACAAGAGCCACTTCAACAATTTAATTATGGACTTCTCCTATCGACCCCCAAAGAAAAGAAAAGAAATAAAACTATTTACATGGGAGAGCTCCCAACAAGTAAAAGAAGAACATGAAATCTTTTCGGGTTTTCTTTTTAATTACTACTACAGGCATGGAAAGTAGACTAATTAAAAGCCACAACTAATTTTTTTGGTTTTTCTTAAGGTTTATCAAACGCACAAGAAGAAAGCATAAAAAGGAAATTAAACTAGCATGGATGATACAATGAAAAAGTATGAGCACCGACATCTAGCAATAAGTGTGTGAACATAAATGTATTGTCGGTGGGAAATACGTACTCCCCCAAGCTTAGGCTTTTGGCCTAAGTTGGTCTATGGCCATGGCTGGCCTGGCGGATATCCATAATAATAGTTGGGGTCGTATTGAGATGCAGCGGCTATCGCCTCCTGAGCTGCAGCGTGGCGACGAGCGGCCTCCGCTCTCCTCTCGTACTCATCTGCCTCCTCTCTGGTAATAACATATCTTCCTTTTTCCTGATGATCAAAGATGGTAGGAGCAGGGAGAATAATATGGACAACACGGCATCTGCCAAAGATTAGTCGATACTCGAGAGGTGATTCATTCCTCTCGACAAACTGGTGGTGAACCATAGCATTAAAGTCTAGGTAAGCAGGTGGTAATTCAATATCATCTTCGCGTATGGCTACACCAAGAAAATTAGCTATGCGGGTTGCATAAATTCCTCCAAAGAAATCTCCATTAAATCTATTAAGATGCAACCTACGTGCAACAATGGCTCCCAAATTATAAGATTTGTCTCCTAACACAGCACTCCTAAGAATACTGAGGTCAGGGACACACATGTGACATGCCTCATCTTTACCATTAATTCATCTACCTATGAAGAGAGCAAAATAATGTATAGCAGGAAAGTGAATGCTCCCTATGGTAGCTTGTGTTATATCTCTAGATTCTCCCACAGTTATGCTAGCAAGAAAATCTCTAAGTCCAGATTTGCGAGGATCCCTTATACTACCCCATTGTGGAAGTTTGCAAGAAGTGGTAAAATCCTCTAAGTCCATAGTATAAGAATTTTCATAAAGATCAAACAGGACAGTTGGAGAATTACGTGAAGATGAAAATTCAAACCTCCTCACAAAGGTACTAGTGAGATTGTGATACTGGCTGCACTTCTCTTCCTCGAAGCTCACAAGATCGGCGTTACGCAAATATGCGTTGGATTCCTCCTTAATTCCTGCTCGATCCATAAAATTTTCAAAAGGCCACTCACAAGGACGCACTGGAGCGTCTCTTGGTGGCTCTTCATCAGCATCACGCATTGCAAGCCTGGGTCCTTGCTTCCTCGAGGAACCACCTTGGAACAATTTCCTAAGCATTTTTCTTCCTCTGAAAAATTCTGAAAATTTTTAGTAACTTCAAAATATAAGTAAATCAAACTCAATAATATTGATAGTAACTACTCCTACAAGTGCCTAGGGCCTATATCATGCATCACAACTACTTGGAACCATACAAATTTGACATGCAAGCTCAAGAACATGGTCACCTAGGTAGCAAAAATTTGCAATGATAAAGCACTAGAACAAAAACTAATTGGACCAATGGAGGAGTCACATACCAAGGAACAATCTCCCCAAGCAGTTTTGTGAGAGGTGCTTTGGGCAAGGAGATCGAAAATGGCAGCAAAACGAGCTTGGACTCAGGTTTGAGATGGTTATTCGTGGTTGGGGGAGGAAGAAGGAGTGTGTGGGTGAAAGGATAAGTGGAGGAGGGCCACCGTGGGCCCATGAGGCAGGGGGCGCGCCCAGGGGGTAGGGCGTGATAACCCACAAGTATAAGGGATCGCAACAGCTTTCGAGGGTAGAGTATTCAACCCAAATTTATTGATTCGACACAAGGGGAGCCAAAGAATATTCTCAAGTATTAGTAGCTGAGTTGTCAATTCAACCACACCTGGAAACTTAGTATCTGCAGCAAAGTGTTTAGTAGCAAAGTAATATGATAGTGGTGGTAGCCGAAACAAAAGTAAAGACAGCAAAAGTAATGTTTTTTGTATTTTGTAGTGATTGTAACAGTAGCAGCGGGATAGTAAATAAGCGTAAACCAGTATATGGGAAACTCGTAGGCACCGGATCAGTGATGGATAATTATGCCGGATGCGGTTCATCATGTAACAGTCATAACATAGGGTGACACAGAACTAGCTCCAATTCATCAATGTAATGTAGGCATGTATTCCGTATATAGTCATACATGCTTATGGAAAAGAACTTGCATGACATCTTTTGTCCTACCCTCCCGTGGCAGCGGGGTCCTATTGGAAACTAAGGGATATTAAGGCCTCCTTTTAATAGAGAACCGGAACAAAGCATTAGCACGTAGTGAATACATGAACTCCTCAAACTATGGTCATCACCGGGAGTGGTCCCGATTATTGTCACTTCGGGGTTGCTGGATCATAACACATAGTAGGTGACTACAGACTCGCAAGATAGGATCAAGAACTCACATATATTGATGAAAACATAATAGGTTCAGATCTGAAATCATGGCACTCGGGCCCTAGTGACAAGCATTAAGCATAGCAAAGTCATAGCAACATCAATCTCAGAACATAGTGGATACTAGGGATCAAACCCTAACAAAACTAACTCGATTACATGATAAATCTCATCCAACCCATCACCGTCCAGCAAGCCTACGATTGAATTACTCACGCACGGCGGTGAGCATCATGAAATTGGTGACGGAGGATGGCTGATGATGACGACGGCGACGAATCCCCCTCTCCGGAGCCCTGAACGGACTCCAGATCAGCTCTCCCGAGAGGTTTTAGGGCTTGGCGGCGGCTCCGTATCGTAAAACGCGATGATTTCTTCTCTCTGATTTTTTTCTCTCCGAAAGAAAATATATAGAGTTGGAGTTGGCGTCGGAGGGCATCCGCGCCCTGGGGGGGCCACCCTCGTGAGAAGGGTGTGGGCCCCCTGGTCTTCATCTTTGGCGAGGATTTTTTATTTATTTTTTGTAAGATGTTCTGTGGAGTTTTAGGTCATTCCGAGAATATTTGCTTTCTGCACATAAAACAACACCATGGCAATTCTACTGAAAACAGCGTCAGTCCGGGTTAGTTGCATTCAAATCATACAAGTTAGAGTCCAAAACAAGGGCAAAAGTGTTTGGAAAAGTAGATACGATGGAGACGTATCAACTCCCCCAAGCTTAAACCCTTGCTTGTCCTCAAGCAATTCAGTTGAAAAACTGAAAGAAAGAAAGAAAAACTTTTACAAACTCTGTTTGCTCTTGTTGTTGTAACTATGTCAAGCCAGCATTCAAGTTTTCAGCATAGATCATAACTAACCACATTTGCAATATTTCTCAGGTCTCATAATTACTCATATCAATAGCATAATCAACTAGCAAGTCATAATAATAAATCTCGGATGGCAACACTTTCTCAAAACAATCATAATATGACATAACAAGATGGTATCTCGCTAGCCCTTTCTGAGATCGCAAAACATAAATGCAGAGCACCTTTAAAGATCAAGGACTGACTAGACATTGTAATTCATGGTAAAAGAGATCCAATCATAGTCATACCCAACATAGATTAATAGTGATGAATGCAAATGACAGCTGTGCTCTCCAGCTAGTGCTTTTTAATAAGAGGGTGATGACTCAACATAAAAGTAAATGGATAGGCCCTTCGCAGAGGGAAGCAAGGATTTGTAGAGGTGCCAAAGCTCGGTTTTGAAATAGAGATAAATTGTATTTTGAGCGGCATACTTTCATTGTCAACGTAACACCTAAGAGATGGCGATATCTTCCATGCTAAACACGTTATAGGCGGTTCCCAAACAGAATGGTAAAGTTTATGCTCCCCCTCCACCAACAAGCATCAATCCATGGCTTGCTTGAAACAACGAGTGCCTCCAACATACATCAGGTCCCAGGGGGAGTTTTGTTTGCAATTAATTTTGATTTAGTTTGCATAAAGCATGGGACTGGGCATCCCGGTGACCAGCCATTTTCTCGTGAGTGAGGAGCGGAGTCCACTCCTCTTGAGAATAACCCGCCTAACACGGAAGATAAGGACGACCTTGGTTGATACATGAGCTATTCGAGCATACGAAACAGAATGATTATTTGAAGGTTTAGAGTTTGGCACATACAAATTTACTTGGAACGGCAGGTAGATACCGCATATAGGAAGGTATGGTGGACTCATCTGGAATAACTTTGGGGTTTGAGGGATTGGATGCACAAGCAGTATTCCCGCATAGTACAAGTGAAGGCTAGCAAAAGACTAGGAAGCGACCAACTAGAGAGCGACAACAGCCATGTACATGCATTAAAATTAATAAACATTGGATGCAAGCATGAGTAGGATATAATCCACCATGAACATAAATATCGTGAAGGCTATGTTGATTTTGTTTCAACTACATGCGTGAACATGTGCCAAGTCAAGTCACTTAAATCATTCAAAGGAGGATACCACCCCATCATACCACATCATAATCATCTCAATAGCATGTTGGCGCACAAGGTAAACCATTATAACTCATAGCTAATCAAGCATGGAACAAGCAACTATGATCTCTAATTGTCATTGCAAACATGTTTATTCATAATAAGCTGAATCAAGAACGAGGGACTCATCATATTTACAAAAACAAAAGAAGTCGAGTTCATACCAGCTTTTCTCATCTCAGTCAGTCCATCATATATCATCATAATTGCCTTTCACTTGCACGGCCGAACGGTGTGAATAATAATAAGAGTGTACGTGCATTGGACTAAGCTGGAATCTGCGAGCATTCAATAAACAGGAGAAGACAAGGCAATATGGGCTCTTGGTTAAATCAACAATAATGCATATAAGAGCCACTTCAACAATTTAATTATGGTCTTCTCCTACTGACCCCCAAAGAAAATAAAAGAAATAAAACTATTTAGACGGGAAAGCTCCCAACAAGCAAAAGAAGAACGGGAAATATTTTTGGGTTTTCTTTTTAATTATTACTACTACAGCAGAAAAATAAAGTACTACTAATTTTTTTTGTTTTTCTTAAGGTTTAACAAACACACAAGAAGAAAGCAGGAAAAGGAAACTAAACTAGCATGGATATTACAGTGAAAAAGTATGAGCACCGACATCTAGCAATGAGTGTGTGTGAACATAAATGTAATGTCAGTGAGAAATACGTACTCCCCCAAGCTTAGGCTTTTGGCCTAAGTTGGTCTATGGCCACGGCTGGCCTGGCGGATATCCATAATAATAGTTGTTGGGGTCGTACTGTGATGAGGAATAATAGTTGGGATCATACTGTGATGAAGAAGAAGACTCTGACTGCCACTGGCTGACAGTCATCGCTGGATCCCAAGAATAAATAGATTGTCGTGGAGGCTCATCTTGTGGTTCCTGTTCCGGGGCTGGTGCAGGATTCTTGTAAGCTTGGACGACAGCCCATGTAACGAGGTAGGGTCCTACAAAATTAAACAAAGGAGCAGGCAGGATAATAGTCTCAGGATGATGTTTGTTAAAGAACAATTGATACTTAAGCTCTCCTGCCCTATTCTTAACAATAAAATCATGTGCCACCATACTTTTATGATCTAGATAAACACGGGGCAGCACCTTTTCTTCCTTCTCAGCATGCCTAATAGGTATGTTAAAATGTGCAGCTAGGCGTGTGGCATAGATGCCTCCAAAGATTGGACCCTTAGTACGGTTCATACTTAACCATCTAGCAATAATACCGCCCATACTAAAAGTGTTATCACTATATAAACCGTGGTGCAGGATAATTATATCAGGGATGCTGAGGTTTCCACAGTTTCCGCGTCCAATTAAACAACGA
Source organism: Triticum urartu (assembly GCF_003073215.2). Lineage (NCBI taxonomy): Eukaryota > Viridiplantae > Streptophyta > Magnoliopsida > Poales > Poaceae > Triticum > Triticum urartu. The sequence continues at coordinate 467,356,543 of NC_053022.1, forward strand.
CTAGCAAATAATGCAAAGTAACGTAAAACAGGAAAATGTATGCTAGTGATTCGTGCATCGGAAACCTTCCTAGTTTCTCCTACAGTGATAGTATCAATAAACCCAGCCACATCATCATGATGTGGTTCTTCTGTCTTGCCCTCAAAATGGACTAAACAAATCCGACAAAAATCATAAAGTGACATCTCCTTATGCTCATCATATAAATGAAACTCCACCGTAGGTGGTGAGTTCCTAGAATGAAAATGAAAGTTTTGCAGAAAAGTATTTGTGAGTAAAAGATACTGATCGCATTGGTCGTGGAGGAAAGCGGTGAGGCCTGTATTGTGAGCCAATTCATGAAAATCTTCATAGATACCGGCTGCTCTCAAGAAATCATCAGAAGGCCATTCACACGCCCGAATCTCCGCGGTGCGCGGCAAATTATACTTAGGCTTCGGTGCCTTTTCCTTCGAGCTTTGGCTTGATGAGCCCCTCAAAAATCTACTCATTATTTTTCTGAGATAATCTAAAATTTTTAGTAACTTCAAACAAAAATGAACCAACTTCAATAATATTGATAGCAACTACTCCTACAAGTGCCTACAGCCTATATCAAGCATTAGAACTACTTGGAACCATATAAATTTGACATGCAAGCTCAAGAACATGGTCACCTATGCAGCACAAATTTGCAAAGAATAAAGCACTAGAACAAATACTAATTGGACCAATGGAGGAGTCACATACCAAGGAACAATCTCCCCAAGCAGTTTTGCGAGAGGTGCTTTGAGCAAGGAGATCAAAAATCACAGCAAAAGTGGCTGGAACTCGTGCTTGAGTTGGTTTTTCGGGTTTGTGTGAGACAGAGGAAGAAGATGGGTGCTGGGATAAGTGGAGGAGGGCCACCATGGGCCCACGAGGCAGGGGGGCGCGCCCTAGAGGGGGGGGGGCGCCCACCACCCTAGTGGCCAGGTGGCAGCTCGTCCCGCGGTAATTTTTGCACAGTAAATCCTCAAATATTCCTGAAAAAATCATATTAAATTGGCATGTCATTCTGAAGACTTTTATTTTCAGGATATTTTTATATTGCTCGGATAAGCCAGGAAACAGACTGAAAATACTAATTTTACTTTATTTAATATAAATAACAGAAAGTAAAAGTGGGGTACAGAAGTTTGTGCTTCTAGTTTCATCCATCTCATGCTCATCAAAAAGAATCCACTAACAAGGTTGATCAAGTCTTGTTAACAAACTCATTCCGATAATCATGAAACCGAAGAAATTTCGAATAACACTAAGTTACCTCAACGGGGATATGCACATCCCCAATAATAAGACTATCATATTTCTTCTTCACAGTTGGTAGAGGAAATTCAAAACCTCCAAATATAATCGATGGAATTTTTCCAATAGAGTTGATACTATGAACTTGAGGTTGTTTCCTCGGAAAGTGTACCGTATGCTCATTACCATTAACATGAAAAGTGACATTACCTTTAGTGCAATCAATAACAGCCCCTGCAGTATTAAGAAAAGGTCTTCCAAGAATAATAGACATACTATCATCCTCGGGAATATCAAGTATAACAAAGTCCATTAAGATAATAACGTTTGCAACCACAACAGGCACATCCTCACAAATACCGATAGGCATAGCAGTTGATTTATCAGCCATTTGCAAAGATATTTCGGTACATGTCAGCTTATTCAAGTCAAGTCTACGATATAAAGAGAGAGGCATAACACTAACACCGGCTCCAAGATCACATAAAGCAGTTTTAATATAATTTCTTTTAATGGAGCAAGGTGTAGTAGGTACTCCGGGATCTCCAAGTTTCTTTGGTATTCCACCCTTAAAAGTATAATTAGCAAGCATGGTGGAAATTTCAGCTTCCGGTATCTTTCTTTTATTAGTAATGATATCCTTCATATATTTAGCATAAGGATTTGTTTTGAGCACATCAGTTAATCACATACGCAAAAAGATAGGCCTAATCATTTCAGCAAAGTGCTCAAAATCCTCATCATCCTTTTTCTTGGATGGTTTTGGAGGAAAAGGCATGGGTTTCTGAACCCAAGGTTCCCTTTCTTTACCGTGTTTCCTAGCAACAAAGTCTCTTTTATCATAACGTTGATTCTTTGATTGTGGGTTATCAAGATCAATAACAGGTTCAACTTCTACATCATTATCATTACTAGGTTGAGCATCATCATGAACATCATCATTAATATTTTCATTAGGTTCATGTTCATTACCAGATAGTGTTTCAGCATCAGACATATAAATATCATTTGGATTATCAGGTGGTTTAGCAATAGGTTCACTAGAAGTTTGCATAGTTCTATCATTTTTCTTTTTCTTTTCTTTTTAGAAGAACAAGGAACATCAATATTATTTCTTTGGGAATCTTGCTCGATTCTCTTAGGGTGGCCTTCAGGATACAAAGGTTCCTGAGTCATTCTACCAGTTCTAGTAGCCACTCTAACAGCATAATCATTTTTCTTACTATTCATTTCATCAAGCACTTCTTTTTGAGCCTTAAGTACTTGTTCTACTTGAGTGGTAACCATAGAAGCATGTTTGCTAACAAGTTTAAGTTCACCTTTAATATTAGCCATATAATCACCCAAGCATCTAATCATATAAGCATTTTCTTTTAATTGTCTACCAAAATAAGCATTGAAGTCGTCTTGCTTAAACATAAAGTTACCAAACTCATCCAAGCACTGGCTAGCAATTTTAGTAGGAGGGACTTCAGCTTTATCATATCTATAGAGAGAATTTACCTTTACTACCTGTGTCGGGATATCGGGATCAGGAGGTTCTTTAGTAAATAAAGAATTGAGATCATATGTTTCTTCAACAGGCGGTATATTAAGACCATGTATTTCTTCAATAGGAGGTAAATTCTTAACATCTTCAGCTTTAATACCTTTTTCTTTCATAGATTTCTTTGCCTCTTGCATATCTTCGGGACTGAGAAATAGAACACCTCTCTTCTTCGGAGTTGGTTTAGGAATAGGCTCAGTAATTGGAGCAGGAGTTGGCTCAGGAGCTGGCTCAAGAGGTGCCCAATTATTTTCATTTGTCAATATATTATTCAATAGGATTTCATCTTCATCCGGTGTTCTTTCCCTGAAAAGAGAACCAACACAACTATCCAGGTAATCTCTGGAAGCATCGGTTAGTCCATTATAAAAGATATCAGGTATTTCAGGTTTCTTAAGAGGATGATCAGGCAAAGGATTAAGTAACTTGAGAAGCCTCCCCCAAGCTTGTGGGAGACTCTCTTCTTTAATTTGCACAAAGTTGTATATTTCCCTCAAAGCAACTTGTTTCTTATGAGCATGGAAATATTTAGTAGAGAAGTAATAAATCATATCCTGGGGACTACGCACACAACCAAGATCAAGAGAATTAAACCATATCTTAGCATCACCCTTTAATGAGAACGGAAATATTTTGAGTATATAAAAGTAACGCGATCTCTCATCATTAGTAAACAGGGCAGCTATATCATTTAACTTAGTAAGATGTGCCACAACAGTTTCAGATTCATAGCCATAAAACGGATCAGATTCATCCAAAGTAATTATATCAGGATCAATAGAGAATTCATAATCCTTATCAGGAACACAAATAGGTGAAGTAGCAAAAGCAGGGTCGGGTCTCATTTTATCTCTAAGTGATTCTTTGTTCCATTTAACTAATAACCTCTTAAGCTCATATCTATCTTTGCAAGCTAAAATAGCGACAGAAGATTCCATATCAAAAAGATAGCCCTCAGGAATAACAGGCATATTTTCATCATCACTATCATCATCGTATTCAGATTCAATAGTTTCTTTTTCTCTAGCCCTAGCAATTTGTTCATCAAGAAATTCACCAAGGGGCACAGTAGTATCAGACATAGAAGCAGTTTCATCATAAGTATCATGCATAGCAGAAGTGGCATCATCAATAACATGCGACATATCAGAACGAATAGCAGAAGCAGGTGTAGGTGTCGCTAACTTACTCATAACAGAAGGTGAATCAAGTGCAGAGCTAGATGGAAGTTCCTTACCTCCCCTCGTAGTTGAGGGGTATATCTTGGTTTTTGGATCTCTCAAGTTCTTCATAGTGATAAGCAGATATAAATCCCAAGTGACTCAAAGAATAGAGCTATGCTCCCCGGCAACGGCGCCAGAAATTAGTCTTGATAACCCACAAGTATAGGGGATCGCAACAGCTTTCGAGGGTAGAGTATTCAACCCAAATTTATTGATTTGACACAAGGGGAGCCAAAGAATATTCTCAAGTATTAGCAGCTGAGTTGTCAATTCAACCACACCTGGAAAATTAATATCTGCAACAAAGTATTTAGTAGCAAAGTAATATGATAGTAGTGGTAACAGTAGCAAAAGGTAACGGTAACAAAAGTAATGTTTTTGGTATTTTGTAGTGATGATAGCAATAGCAACGGAAAAGTAAATAAGCGAAGAACAATATATGGAAAACTTGTAGGCAATGGATCGGTGATGGAGAATTATGCCGGATGCGGTTCATCATGTAACAGTCATAACCTAGGGTGACACAGAACTAGCTCCAGTTCATCAATGTAATGTAGGCATGTATTCCGAATATAGTCATACGTGCTTATGGAAAAGAACTTGCATGCCATCTTTTGTCCTACCCTCCCGTGGCAGCGGGGTCCTTACGGAAACTAAGGGATATTAAGGCCTCCTTTTAATAGAGTACCGGAACAAAGGATTAACACATAGTGAATACATGAACTCCTCAAACTACGGTCATCACCGGTAAGTATCCCGATTATTGTCACTTCGGGGTTAACGGATCATAACACATAATAGGTGACTCTAGACTTGCAAGATAGGATCAAGAACTCTCATATATTGATGAAAACATAATAGGTTCAGATATGAAATCATGGCACTCAGGCCCTCGTGACAAGCATTAAGCATAGCAAAGTCATAGCAACATCAATCTCAAAACATAGTGGATACTAGGGATCAAACCCTAACAAAACTAACTCGATTACATGATAGATCTCATCCAACCCATCACCATCCAACAAGCCTACGATGGAATTACTCACGCATGGTGGTGAGCATCATGAAATTGGTGATGGAGGATGGTTGATGATGACGATGGCGACGGATTCCCCTCTCCGGAGCCCCGAACGGACTCCAGATCAGCCCTCCCGAGAGGTTTTAGGGCTTGGCGGCGGCTCCATATCGTAAAACGTGATGAATTCTTCTCTCTGATTTTTTTGTCCCCGAAACACAATATATAGAGTTGGAGTTGGAGTCAGAGGAGCTCCAGGGGGCCCACGAGGTAGGGGGGCACGCGCGCCCCCACCCTCGTGGACAGGTGGTGGCCCCCCTGGCCTTCATGTTTTGTAGGTATTTTTATATTTTCCAAAAAGTTGCTCCGTGAAGTTTCAGGTCATTCCTAGAATGTTTGTTTCTGCACATAAATAACACCATGGTAATTCTGCTGAAAACAGCGTCAGTCCGGGTTAGTTCCATTCAAATCATGCAAGTTAGAGTCCAAAACAAGGGCAAAAGTGTTTGTAAAAGTAGATACGACGGAGACGTATCAGGCCCGAGTGCCATGATTTCAGATCTGAACCTATTATGTTTTCATGAATATATGTGAGTTCTTGCTCCTATCTTGCAAGTCAATAGTCACCTACTATGTGTTATGATCCGGCAACCCCGAAGTGACAAAAATCGAGGCCACTCTCGATGATGACTGAAAGTGCGTTATATCGACTAGAGGGGGGGGTGAATAGGCGATTTTTATGAAAGTCTTCAAAACGTGGAAGTTATGAAGACAAACGATAGAAATAAACCTATTACCATGCAGCGGAAGGTAGACTACACTAGGCAAACCATAGTCAAGTATTCAATGGAGTGAAAGCACAATGACTAATAGCAGCAATGTAGTAAGGATCAGGTAGGAAGATATTATGAAGCCAAACAGAACACGCAGTCACTCAGTGAAGATAAAAGATAGTGCAATCATACAATGACTTCACAAGGACCAACAATAAGTAAAGGGAAGGAAAGGATGAAACCAGTGACACGTTGAAGACAATGATTTGTTGGACGAGTTCCAGTTGCTGTGACAACTGTACGTCTGGTTAGGGCGGCTAGGTATTTAAACCTGAGGACACACAGTCCTGGACACCCAGTCCTGAACACGCAGCTCAGGACACCCAGTCCTCACCGTATTCCCCTTGAGCTATGGTCACACAGACCTCGCCCAATCACTCTGGTAAGTCTTCAAGGTAGACTCCCAAACCTTCACAGACTTTGTTCACCGGCGATCCACAATGTCTCTTGGATGCTCAGAACGCGACGCCTAACCGGTTGGAGGATTCACAGTCCTCAAGTGTAATAAGTCTTCAGATCACACAGACAAGAAGACTTAAGTGATGCCTAATTCTCTTTGGCTCTGGGTGGTTAGGGCTTTATCCTGACAAGGAATTCTCTCTCAAAGGCTTCGAGGTGGGTTGCTCTCAAACGACAAAAGCCGTACACTAACTCTGAGCAGCCAACCATTTATGGTTGTAGGGGGTGGGCTATTTATAGCCACTAGGCAACCCGATCTGATTTGTCCGAAATGACCCTTGGTCACTAAGGAACTGACACGTGTTCCAACGGTCAGATTTCAAACCCACACGACAACTTTACTTGGGCTACAAGCAAAGCTGACTTGTCCGACTCTGGACAAGATTCGCTCTCATAGTCTTCACTCAAAGACATAGGTTTTGGTTAAGCATCACTTCAGTCATTCTGACTGATTCTCTTGGACCCCACTTAACAGTAGAGTGGTTCCTATGACTCAACAAAGAATAAAAAGAACTATGAAAGATCTAAGTCTTCGAGCTCCATAGGCTTCATGCGATGTCTTCTCTTGTCATAGTCTTCAATGTGAATGTCTTCATATACCACCTTTGACTTCAATGTCTTCATACATTTTTAGGGGTCATCTCTGGTAGGAAAACCGAATCAATGAGGGACTTCTACCTGTGTTATCCTGCAATTCTCACAAACACATTAGTCCCTCAACTAGGTTTGTCGTCAATACTCCAAAACCAACTAGGGGTGGCACTAGGTGCACTTACAATCTCCCCCTTTTTGGTGATTGATGACAAACTAGTTGAAGTTTCCAACGGGGAATATAATATGTGAAATTGTAAAGGATAAGGAATTGTCTTCATAAGTTGCAAGGGCTCCCCCTGAAGATGTGCATATAAGTAATTTGCTTTTGGAATGCAAATGCACATGGCAGGTTATGCTTGTGGAGATCCTCTTCAACTTATGATGACAATCCACTATGCATGTGAAGGTATGTGAAGATAATGACATGCATAATGGAAAATGGACGTCTGCAAAATGATCTAAGTGCGGAATTTATCGTCGCACATGCGGAATTTATCATCGCATCACAAAATGGCAAATAAGTGGCAGACGACCATCGAAAGTGTTACAACTCAAAGAACCAAATGTATCAAAATGAGAGTTGTAAACACGAAGCAAAAATATGAAGCACCCGCCCATATGGACCCGCTTGAAGACTATCAAACTCATATGCTTCTCCCCCTTTTGTCAGTAAGGACCAAAAAGGTTTGAAGACATAGAGCATCTACTCGTTCCCATGAAGAGTAGGTGAAGCAGCAGGGTCGTCGGTGGTGTTCGGCGGTGCAGAAGAGCTTGGAGCAGTGTCGAAGCGTGCTGAGGGAGGTGGCGGTGAAGTAGCATCGTCTTCATCCTCGATCACTCTGGCATTCACAATTGCAACAGAGGAAGAGAACTTAGAGTCTTCAAGAGATGGAGTTCGTCGCAGCACTGCCCTTCGAGGGGGTGTGGAGTCAAACTTGAAGCGCTCAGAGAAGCCATCCTCTTGAAGATCATCTTCAGAACACATCAGCGTCATCCCTTTCCATGTGCGTCGAGAGGTTTCATGAGCAACAAAGGCATTCTTGGTGGCAAGATTGCGAATGCGATTAACATCCACCAAGAGGCTTTGCATTTGACGCTTCAGCCAGTCATGATGCCTATCCTGTTTCTGATGAAGAGCCACAAGAAGCTCTCGGTCATTGAGAACACGAGTGCACTTCTTGGGTCATGGGGCAGTTGTACTGTCAGTGGCTTCAGTGAGAGCAGGATGCGGTGCACGTGTAGTGCCAGCTAAAGGATACACACGAGTGACTGCTTCAACTCCTTCAATGTTTTGAGAAAAACTTTGATGCTCTGCATTCTGAAGACTTAGAGGTTCCTTGGCAGGCTCAGGATAGATGGCTTCAATAGACATATCCACATCAGGCAGAAAAATCCGATGATTGCGAGCAGATGGCTGATATGAGATAGCGGAGTGAAGTTTGATCAGCCGCATTACCCATGGGGCGTAGAACTTCAAGCCAAACAGATCAGAGCCTGATGCAGCAAGTTGGCGAATGAAGAAGTCCTGTGCATTGAATCATTTGCCATGAAGAATATAGAAGACCAAAGTCTTCATTGCACCTTCCAGCTTGGCATGTGGAGAGTGTCCTTTGATGGGCCAGAGAGTTCGCCTTATGATGTGATAAATAGTTCTTGGCAGATACTCAAGGTCTTCAACAAGGAACTCTTTGGGATATTCAGCATCTTGGGGCAATGGCTTCATCATACTGAGCATCTGACTCATGTTAGGTTCAGGCTTCTGAAAGATGCTCTCCACAGCTTCACTGTGAAGCTGACAGCCGGATTCGTAGAGATCGCCAGGAGTGGGTAGACCAGTGAGCTCAATGATGTCAAAGGCTTTGGCTTCGTGATGAACGTTTCCTGTCATCCACTCCAGGACCCAAGTCTTCGGATCTCTATTGTACCCGCAGATGTGAAGTGTGGCATAGAATTGGAGCAGCAACTGTTCATTCCAATGCTCTTGGTCAGTGACGAACGACAGCAATCCAACCTCCTTGAAGCAATCCAGAGCTTCTTCCAGACAGGGCAGACCAGCTATTGCTTCAATGTCAAGACGCTTGTGTGGGAAGATGCGACCTTGATTGTATAGAATGCAGGAGTAATAGCTTCACTGCGGATAACTCCAGAACCGATCAGATGATATTCTTTCCCTTGAGTAGGGGTTCCTAGAGCTATTGAAGAATGTGTTGTCTGCTCTGAAGCCATTGATATTGAAGGATCCAGGTGCTGATGCAGGACCTGGGAACCTGGGTAATCTGGGGATTGGCTTCTGTACCTGAGGCCTGTGCTCAACATGATAGTCGAACTGAGGACCGACAGTAGGCGCGGGAACAGAAGCAGTGGGATCAGTGGCTTCGCTGACTTCTGGTGCTTTTGTTGGTGAGGGCTCCACATTAGCTTCAGCCATGACAGCGTCAGTGGCTTCAGTGGTGTTGGTGGTGGCAGCCTCAAGATTTTCAACCTCCACTTGGCGAGCTGGAGGGTCAGTCACAACCACGTTCTCCTCGAGAACCGCTTCTTGGTGGGACAGGGGAGTAGCAGCTTGTGGGACTTCTTCTTCATCGGCTGATGCAGCCGGAATGTCTTCAGCAGCTTCAGCTTCAGACGCAGAGACTAGAGGCCTTGGTCCTTTGCGAAGCCTGCGCAACGCAGGCGATGCCTGTGTAGTTAGAGTTGGCTGGGCCTCAAAGTCTTCTTCCTCTTGTGGGCGATCAGCCCATGAAGCATCCTGAGCGATTGGCGTCAGAGGACGACCAATACTGATGAGTTTGCTGTGCTCGAGCTGAGGAAGGACTGCACCATCTTCTACATGGTCATGGTGACCAATGTCTTCAGCAGCGATGGGATCAGCTGCTGGAAAGTCTTCAGCTTCACGAGCCTCTGTGAAAGCAGGCTCATGGATTGTCAGTTGGCATTCAGCGTTGGGACGAACCATGGAAATGGGTTCAACAATCAAAGGCTCTGTGGGAGCATCCCGTTCTTTCTTGGTCTTCCTCTTTTTCTTGGAGGGGGCAGTAGGAGAGGCTTCAGGATGTTTCCTCTTCCTGGCTTCAGCCTCAGCAGTCCTCGTCTTCTTCAGCTCTGAAGTGGTTGACCGGGCTTTTGGCTTCGAGCCAGTCATTCTAGTTGGGAAGACAATGGGATCTGCTTCCTGCCTTGGTGCGAGAGGTTCGGTCACAATGGGCTTCTTCTTCTGCTTAGCAGCCATCCTGGGATCAATGCCCGAACGCCCAAGGGCCTTGCGCTTCTAAGCTTCGTTGTAGCCTTGCACACACTTGTCAGCCAGGCTCTTGATGTGCTCCCAAGAACCCTGAGCTTCTGCGCGTTTCTTGAGAAAGGCTTCTTTGAGCTCGTGCAGCATAATCTTGAAGTTTTTCACCTCTTGCACGCTGAGCTTGGCCATATGCTTCTTGAACTGAGCCTTTTCATAGTCAATCTTTTGCTTCAGTTCGACGATGCGCTGAGCGAGAGCTAGCTCTGAAGCAATGGCGCCATGGAAGGCGACACTGAGGCCAATGGGTAGCTGCAAATCTTCGAAGCTGATGTTTGGCGTGTCAAACCACTCATCAATGAAGTTGTGGATGATTGTCACGTCAAAGAGAGGCAGATCATTGAAGATCTCTGCTTCTTCTTTGCTCTTGATGAGTTGCTCAAGAGCGTCATCTGCAAGATCTTCATCACTTGACAGATCAATGGCGTCGTTGCGCAGAATGGCAGCAGCTGTCAGCTCATGGCCGGTGTGTGGCAGAGGCATCTTGACCTTCTGGGGCTTGGAGATGCGTGACAAATCTTCAGACTGCACACTATCTTCAGGAGGTGCAGTTGCCAGTGGCTTCGCCCGTGAAATTTTTGGTGCAGAGGCCGGCTTTGAAGCTTTTGGCTACTTCAGCTTCTTTGGCTTCGGTGCTGCAGTCGCTTCATCTGATTCAGCGTCATCTACAGGCTCATTCACGGCTGTCCCTTGAACCACGATGTGAGTGATGAGACCTTCAAGATTGTAGAAGGGCCCAAGAAGATTGGGTTCATCTTCGCGAGTTCCATCGGCACGGGGAGCAGAGGGACCAGGGTTGAAATCTAAACCCAAAGTCTTCTTGTTCTGCTTCGCTGAGTTCTGGGCAAACTGGAAGTTGCGCTTAAACAGATTGTCGTCACGACACCATAGCAGGGACGATGGGTCAGCATCCGCAGGCTGTGGTCCACGGACCATGCAGGGATAGAAGCCTTGTTCAATGGCTTCATCTCTGGTCCTGGGTTGAAGATTTTTGTAGAGGATGTCTCCCCATGGTTGCTTGATGGCATTCTTTTCAGCATATTCCTTGGTCACAAATCTGTACTTGAACCACATTTCTGCCCAATAGCGTCGAATCCATTGGATTCATGTCTTGCGCTGATTGTAATCCTCTTCAGGATCTGTCTTGTACAGCTCTGAGAGGTCATTGGGCAGATCTCTTGACGTTTCTCCTCGACGCTTTCTGCCACCCTTCCTTGCTGATTTTTCTGAAGCCATGAACTTTAAATTGAAAGGCTTCAATACGGTCAAAGGCTTCAAAGGTTTTCGCTTGCTGGACAAACAGGAACTGGCTTCGGGAGAATTTATGTGATACTGTAAGAATTCTGCAAATGAATGCAGACTATGAGAACCAAGGGATTCTCCCATGGACATGTACCTGTGACAGCATTAAGGTGCGAGGGAAGGGGAAGAGGTCATATGCATTCTCAGAAGATTTTGAAGATAAATCAGTTTAGAAGACATTGACCTCATCGTGCGAAGACATTCACTCATAGATAAGGAGTTGGTTCCAGATTTGTACGAATCCACGGATCAGTACAAGTGAGGAATCTAACTACTTTGTGAAGCATAAGTGAATATACTAGGCATGTTATGAGATGCAGTATGAAAGAGATCCAACTTGTGTGAATAGAAACTGCTTGTGGTAGAAAGTGATAAAGCTATAGGATCAAAGGGGCCGTAAAAAGGAGGTTTTATTTACCACACGAAGAACTGCTAGATGGAGTGGAAGAGGAGGCCGAGCAGTTTGATCGTCCGTGCCCTAACTTGGCGACGGAGGACACCTACGGCGACGGCGGAGAAGACGATGTCCGCGGTCGGTGTGAAGACGGCGTCAGAGAGGTTGCGGTAGCGAAGCGCTTCGTCGCCGGCGTCGTCGAGGGCTAGCGGTGGCGCTAGGTTTCGTGCGAGAGTGGAAGAAGAGATAATGACTACTGTGAGGTGTGTATTTATAGGTACAGGGGCGGCACTGTGTTATTACACAGGTGCCCCTGGCGATTCACATCTGAGGAACACATGGCCATCATGCAGCATATTGGGGTTTGTTCCATGTCCCACGCACGCCTGGATTGTCGGGTGGTCGTTCCCACTTCTCCGGGTTTCAGGTGAAGGAATGAGCATTGAAAACAGACTTAATGGTTGTCTCTGTATCTTCTGCTGACAAGGACGCAGAGAAGACATTCGACAGTTTCAATAGAATGCATATGATTTGGAGAGATAGAGTTTGAGATAGAAAGCATAGAGAGGTTAGGGTCCGATCACATTCACTTAGTTCAAAAGATTCAACAAGAAGACATAGCTATAAGTGAATGCTATAGAGGACAGAACACAAGTGTATATATATATATATAATCAACATAGTGAAGATAATCATGGAGACATGTTGAAATTGAAGCCAAACCAAATGTGAAGACATAGCAAATGTAACGCCATGAGTGAAACACTTCAAACAGAACATTTTGGTGGTGGCGTTACCCACCGTATAGGAAGTATTAGACCCAGACACGACGCACAATTATCGTGGCGCTCCGAAGTCAAATTCGACAATAATGTATCCACACTTAGAATGTATGTCTTCATTGATTGAAGATATACTTTACTTCGTGTGTTGCACATCTAAGTCATCAATATGCATAAGTGTTAGGATGTGTGCCTGATCACAGGACATTTGTGGATTCCAGGATATTTAGCTCACACCATAACTTGCAAAATCTCTTCTCATCCAAGGGCTTGGTGAAGATATCTGCCAATTGCTCTTCAGTGTTGACGTGTATGATATCAATATCTTCCTTCACAACATGATCTCTGAGAAAGTGATGACGAATCTATATGTGCTTTGTCTTCGAGTGCTGAACTAGGTTGTTGGCAATCTTGATGGCGCTTTCGTTGTCCCAGTAGAGTGGCACTTGCTTCAGATGAATGCCTGTAAGTGCATCTAGTGCCACCCCTAGTTGGTTTTGGAGTATTTACGACAAACCTAGTTGAGGGACTAATGTGTTTGTGAGAATTGCAGGAAAACACAGGTAGAAGTCCCTCATTGATTCGGTTTTACTACCAGAGATGACCCCTAAAAATGTACGAAGACATTGAAGACAATGGTGGTTTATGAAGATATTCATATTGAAGACAATGACATGAGAAGACTCCCTATGAAGCTTTTGAAACTCGAAGACCTAGATCCTTCGTAGTTTTATTTCATTCATGTTGTGTCATAGGAACCACCGTACTGTTAAGTGGGGTCGAAGAGAACCAGTCAGAATGACTGAAGTGATGCCTAATTCAAATCCTATGTCTTCGAGCGAAGCCTATGAGAGAAAATCTTGTCCAGAGTCAGACAAGTCAGCTTTACTTGTAGCCCAAGTAAAGTTGCCGTGTGAGTTCGAAATCCGACCGTTGGTACACGTGTCAGTTCCTTAGTGACCCAGGGTCATTTCGGACAGATCAGGTCGGGTTGCCAAGTGGCTATAAATAGTCCACCCCCCACAACCTTAAACGGTTGGCTGCTCAGATTTCAGTGCACGGCTTTTGTCGTTTGAGAGCAACCCACCTCGAAGCCTTTGAAAGAAAAATTCCTAGTGAGGAGAAAAGCCCTAACCACCCAGAGTCAGAGTAAATTGGGCATCACTTAAGTCTTCGTGTCTGTGTGATTTGAAGACTTATTACACTTGAGGACTGTGCATCCTCCAGACGGTTAGGAGTCGCGTTCAGAGCATCCAAGAGAAATTGTGGATTGCTAGTGAACGAAGTCTGTGAAGGTTTGGGAGTCTACCTTGAAGACTTACCAGAGTGATTGGGCGAGGTCTGTGTGACCTTAGCTCAAGGAGAAAATGGTGAGGACTGGGTGTCTTGGACTAAGTGTCCTTGACTGGGTGTCCGGGACTGTGTGTCCTTTGGTTTAAATACCTAGCCGCTCCAACCACACGTACAGTTGTCACAGCAACTGGAACTGGTCCAACAAATCATTGTCTTCAACGTGTCACTGGTTTCATCTTCACTTCCTTTTACTTACAGTTATTCATTGTGAAGCCATTACATGCCTGCTTTACCGTTTGTCTTCACAACATGAATGTATGATCTGTTTGGCTTCATAACTTCTTCCTACCTGATCCTTATTACACTGAAGCTGTTTGTCACTGCGCTTTCACTCTATTGAATACATGACCATGGCTGGACTAGTGTAATCTAACTTCCGCTGCATAGTAATAGGCATAATCTTCACTGTTTGTCTTCATAACTCTCACGTTTTGAAGACTTTCATAAAAATCGCCTATTCACCCCCCCTCTAGTCGATATAACGCACTTTCAATGCCATAGTCCTTGAGTGTTTGCTTCATCCACAGAAGCTGAGCGCAGCAAGATCCAGCAGCAATGTATTCAGATTCAGCAGTGGAGAGAGATACACAGTTCTGCTTCTTTGAAGACCAACATACAAGTGATCGTCCCAGAAAGTGACATGTGCCTGATGTAGACTTGCGATCCACTTTGTCACCAGCATAATTAACATTCGAGAATCCAACCAAATCAAACTCTGAGCCCTTTGGATACCATAATCCTAGAGTTGGGGTGTGAGCCAAATATCGAAGAATTCGCTTCACAGCTAAGTGATGCGACTCCTTTGGTGCCGCTTGGAATCGAGCACACATGCAAACACTAAGCATAATATCTGTCCTAGATGCACATAGATAAAGCAAAGAACCAATCATGGAGCGGTATACCTTTTGATCGAACTCTTTACCATTGTCGTCGGGACCCAGATGATGTTTGGCTGGCATTGGCATCGTGAAGCCTTTGCAGTCTTGCATACCGAACTTCTTCAGGCAATCTTTGAGATACTTATCTTGAGATATGAAGATGCCGTTGCGTGCTGTCGTATTTGAAGACCGAGGAAGAACTGCAGGTCTCCCATCATGGACATCTGATATTGCTCTTGCATCATATATCCAAACTCTTTACTCTACTTCTGATTGGTGCAGCCGAAGATAATGTCATCCACATATATTTGGCACACAAACAGTTCACCATCATATGTCTTCGTGAAGAGAGTGGGGTCTAGGGAACCAGGTATGAAGCCTTTGCTCTTCAGGAAGTACTTGAGTGTGTCATACCAGGCCCGAGGGGCTTGTTTGAGGCCATACAGTGCCTTGTTGAGCTTGTATACCATGTCAGGATGTTTCGGATCTTCAAAGCCAGGCGGTTGTGCAACATACACTTCTTCTTCAATCTTGCCATTGAGAAAGGCGCTCTTCACATCCATTTGATATAGAAGTATGTTATGATGATTTGCATAGGCCAGCAGTATGCGTATGGCTTCAAGTCGAGCCACATGAGCAAATGTTTCATCGAAGTCAATGCCTTCCACTTGAGTATATCCTTGAGCAACGAGACGAGCTTTGTTTCTGACAACTTGCTATTCTCCTTAGTAGTCCTAATCTGGATCTAAGCTTTCATAACCCACTGGTTCGTCAAATGTTTTTGCTTCACAATTCTCTTCGTGAAGCCTATCCCCCTAACTACACTGTAGGGTACGACACCAGCGTCTTCATAATGGATTATTGACAGTGGGTGTACCAATCACATGTCTGGCAAAAGAAGCCTTCTTATGGACTCAACCTTACGTCCATCCGAAAAAAGTCACATCACATTTGCTGACACTAGTAAAAGTAAGGTACTGGGTCTAGGTAGAGTTGCAATCTCAAAGGATCAACACATGGATAAATTCATGCTTGTTGAATCCCTTGGCTTCAACTTAATGTCTGTCTCAATGCTTTGCGATTTGAACATGATCGTAATATTTGGAAAATATCACCGCCTTGTACTAATGGAATTTGACAAGTCTCTAGTGTTATTGTAAGTGATTCAGGAACGAAGTACATAGTAAGACCATTCGGGCATTTGATCTTGCGCCCTACAAGATGTTTAAGGTCCCCAGCAATAGCGTCAGACGATTTTGGTTTTCTGCTGGAGACCTTTTCCTGCAAAAGAGAGTTAAGCTTTCTTAGCCACCCACATCTTCAAGGGTGTCTTAGAAGCAATAAGTCTAAGTGCAGCGTCTGAGAACTTTGGCTTTGGGGCCCTAGCAAAAAGTCTTGCAGGCGGACAATAGTACTCAAAAGAATAAGAAGAAAAGTTCTTGGTCTTATGAACATGGCGGTTTGATGAACCGCGCACATATTCATAGGCCTGAGTATGGTTTCCCTGCAAAACATTTGCGTTAGTGTGACTCAGGTGAGTCCTCTGTCTGTATGAAGCCTTTGGACCGTATGAAGCTTGTGGTCTGAGGTTTGCCTTCTTCACGTGTGGTGTCATGATGACATTCACAGGAAGATTCTCCAGACTCTTTTTCAGAACCCAGATCTTCTTCATAGTCGGTCCATTCCTGCAGTTAGTACCAATGTACCTGGCAAACACTTCACCATTCTGATTCTTAAACAGTTTATAGTTTGCATCAAAGGATTCATCAATGACAATGGGGTTTGCACAAGAGAAGCCAGATAGATTGGATAGATCTGCTAAAGATTCCTTTGCTGCAACCCATGTGGTTTTGGAGTACTGCTCAGGTTTCCAGTAAGAGCCATCAGCATTCATTTTCCTTACGAACCCAACACCCTCTTTCCTCGGGTTTCGGTTCAAGATCTGCTTTTTGAGGACATCACATAGTGTCTGATGCCCTTTAAGACTTTTGTACATCCCTGTTTCAAGCAATGTCTTCAACCTACCATTCTCATCAGCAATAGCAGTGGAATCCTCAGCAGAGGGGTTAGTTCCCACATCAACAGTTGAAGATATTGCAACAGTAGCAGCAGTAGAACATTCAGCAACAGTAGTAGCATTATCACGCTCAATGCACTTAAGACATGGTGGTTCAAATCCTTCTTGAGCGGAGCTGATCTGTTCGGCGCGAAGTGACTCGTTTTCCTTTTGAAGATCTTCATGAGCCGCTCTCAATTTCTCAAGATCTTGCTTCCTTTGAAGATAATCATAGGAAAGCTTTTCATGAGTTGTTGAGAGCGTTTCATGACGACTTTCAAGTTCCTCATACTTAACGTGAAGATTTTTTATGTCTTCAATTAAGGACTCAGATCGAGTCATTTCAGCGCCTAACAGATCATCGCTTTTGTCTAACAGTTTTTGAATATGTTCCATGGCTTTCTGTTGTTCAGTTGCAATTTTAGCAAGTGTTTTGTAGCTGGGTTTTGAACCACAATCAGAGTCATCGTCACTGGATGTTTGATAGTGAGTAGTGCGTGTGTTTACCTTGGCACCGCGTGCCATGAAGCAGTAGGTAGGAGCAGAGTAGTCCTTGTCATTTGCATCGGTGTCGGTGATGAGGTCATTGTCTTCAGTGTTGAAGATGGACTTGGCAACGTATGCTGTAGCCAGACTTGCGACGCCAGAATCGGACTCCTCCTCAGACTCCACCTCCGCCTCCTCAGAAGCGGACTCCTCCTCTGAATCCATTTCCTTGCCAACAAACGCACGTGCCTTGCCAGATGAGCTCTTCTTGTGTGATGAAAACTTTGAAGAAGACTTGGAACAAGACTTTGAGTATTTCTTCTTCTTCTTATCGTCAGAGTCATATTCCTTGCTCTTCTTCTTCTTTTTGTTCTCATTGTCCCACTGAGGACACTCAGAGATGAAGTGGCCAGGTTTCTTGCACTTGTGACATGTTTTCTTCTTGTAGTCATGAGCAGAAGCTTCATCATTCCTTGAGCTTGATCGTGAAGACTTTCTGAAACCTTTCTTCTTGGTGAATTTTTGGAACTTCTTCACAAGCATAGCAAGTTCCCTTCCAATGTCTTCAGGATCATCAGAACTGCTGTCAGATTCTTCTTCAGATGAGGAGACAGCTTTTGCCTTCAAGGCACGAGTTCGCCCATAGTTAGGACCGTAGATATCTCTTTTCTCAAAAAGCTGAAACTCGTGTGTGTTGAGCCTCTCAAGTATGTCAGACGGATCGAGTGTTTTGAAGTCAGGACGTTCTTGAATCATCAGGGCTAGGGTGTCAAACGAGCTGTCAAGTGATCTCAGGAGTGTCTTGACGACTTCATGCTTGGTGATCTCAGTGGCGCTGAGGGCTTGAAGCTCATTTGTGATGTCAGTGAGTCGATCAAACGTGAACTGAACATTCTCATTGTCATTTCTCTTGAAGCGGTTGAAGAGGTAGCGAAGGACACTGATTCTCTGATCTCTCTGGGTTGAGACGCCTTCGTTGACCTTGGAGAGCCAGTCCCAGACTAGCTTAGATGTTTCCAAAGCACTCACGCGGCCATACTGTCCTTTGGTCAGATGACCACAAATGACATTCTTGGCAGTAGAGTCCAGTTGAGAACGCCGTTCTTTATGACATACCATAGGTCGACGTCAATGGCTTCAAGATGCATGCGCATCTTATTCTTCCAGTAGGGATATTCAGTTCCATCGAAGACGGGGCACGCAGCAGAGACTTTAATTATCCCTGCACTCGACATAGCTAAAACTCCAGGTGGTTAAACCGAATCACACAGAACAAGGGAGTACCTTGCTCTGATACCAATTGAAAGTGCGTTATATCGACTAGAGGGGGGGGGTGAATAGGCAATTTTTATGAAAGTCTTCAACACATGGAAGTTATGAAGACAAACGATAGAAATAAACCTATTACCATGCAGCGGAAGGTAGACTACACTAGGCAAACCATAGTCAAGTATTCAATGGAGTGAAAGCACAATGACTAATAGCAGCAATGTAGTAAGGATCAGGTAGGAAGATATTATGAAGCCAAACAGAACACACAGTCACTCAGTGAAGATAAAAGATAGTGCAATCATACAATGACTTCACAAGGACCAACAGTAAGTAAAGGGAAGGAAAGGATGAAACCAGTGACACGTTGAAGACAATGATTTGTTGGACCAGTTCCAGTTGCTGTGACAACTGTACGTCTGGTTAGGGTGGCTAGGTATTTAAACCTGAGGACACACAGTCCCGGACACCCAGTCCTGAACACGCAGCTCAGGACACCCAGTCCTCACCGTATTCCCCTTGAGCTAAGGTCACACAGACCTCGCCCAATAACTCTGGTAAGTCTTCAAGGTAGACTCCCAAACCTTCACAGACTTCGTTCACCGGCGATCCACAATGTCTCTTGGATGCTCAGAACGCGACGCCTAACCGGCTGGAGGATTCACAGTCCTCAAGTGTAATAAGTCTTCAGATCACACAGACAAGAAGACTTAAGTGATGCCTAATTCTCTTTGGCTCTGGGTGGTTAGGGCTTTATCCTCGCAAGGAATTCTCTCTCAAAGGCTTCGAGGTGGGTTGCTCTCAAACGACAAAAGCCATACACTAACTCTGAGCAGCCAACCGTTTATGGTTGTAGGGGGTGGGCTATTTATAGCCACTAGGCAACCCGACCTGATTTGTCCGAAATGACCCTGGGTCACTAAGGAACTGGCACGTGTTCCAACAGTCAGATTTCAAACCCACACGGCAACTTTACTTGGGCTACAAGCAAATCTGAATTGTCCGACTCTAGACAAGATTCGCTCTCATAGTCTTCACTCGAAGACATAGGTTTTGGTTAAGCATCACTTCAGTCATTCTGACTGGTTCTCTTGGACCCCACTTAATAGTACGGTGGTTCCTATGACTCAACAAAGAATAAAAAGAACTACGAAAGATCTAAGTCTTCGAGCTCCATAGGCTTCATGCGATGTCTTCTCTTGTCATAGTCTTCAATGTGAATGTCTTCATATACCACCTTTGACTTCAATGTCTTCATACATTTTTAGGGGTCATCTCTGGTAGGAAAACTGAATCAATGAGGGACTTCTACCTGTGTTATCCTGCAATTCTCACAAACACATTAGTCCCTCAACTAGGTTTGTCGTCAATACTCCAAAACCAACTAGGGGTGGCACTAGATGCACTTACAATGACTGTAGTTTGAGTAGTTCATGAATTCACTAAGTGTTAATGCTTTGGTCGGTACTCTATTAAAAGGAGGCCTTAATATCCCTTAGTTTCCAATAGGACCCCGTTGTCGTGGGAGGGTAGGACAAAAGAGGTCATGCAAGTTATTTTCCATAAGCACGGATGACTATATTCGAAATACATGCCTACATTACATTGGTGAACTAGAGCTAGTTCTGTGTCACCCTATGTTATAACTGTTGCATGAGGAATCGCATCCGACATAATTATCCATCATTGATCCATTGCCTACGAGCTTTTCACATATTGATCTTTGCTTAGTTACTTTTCTGTTGTCACTGTTATGATTGCTACAAAAACTACTACTATTACTTTTGCCACTATTACCGTTACTTCCATACTCATTTGCTACTAAATACTTTGTTGCAGATATTAAGTCTTTCAGGTGTGGCTGAATTGACAACTCAACTGCTAATACTTGAGAATATTCTTTAGCTCTCCTTGTGTCGAATCAATAAATTTGGGTTGAATACTCTACCCTCGAAAACTGTTGCGATCCCCTATACTTGTGTGTTATCAATCATATCTACTATATGAATCATGTTCAACCTTTCGATCCCCCGTGTTCCAAGGTCATGTCTGTACATGCTAGGCTCATCAAGTTTAAACCAAACATTCTGTGAGTGTAAGAATGATGAGCACATGGGTACATCATACATGACATTTTAGAAAAGTGCACAATTTAGTTGGAAAGAATTACTAAGCCGAATCAAGCAAACACATGGCCAGGTGAACGCTAACTTAAGTTCATACCACAATCTTGACCACATGGCTGCACTTTCATCTCCATTGTTGTTGGTTGAACTTAGGTATCACATGGAAGAAATCGAACAACCTATAAGCTTTTGGAGCAATCGCTTTGGAGGAAAAAGTTTGGAGAAAACAAGTTTCAAGTGAAGCTGATGCTGTCAAATTTTACCTCTGATGTTTCTTTGTGTCACACCCATATGATGGAGAGATGGGGCCATAGGGGTACATCAACAGAAGCTACATCAAATTATCTTTCCAATTCAAAAAACCTCACATCATTTGGAGTTGTGAGTCAAAAGTTCTAGTCATTCTCGTGGAAGGTGTCCAGGCTTTTAAGACTTCGCGAATTTCCGAGGAGTTCTGCAACAACTCCCAAAGTTGACTGCTTATTCACTCAAGGAAGCCATGCAAACCTCCTTACTTTTGAAACCATTTTCACACCTAGCTAAGGGGGGTTGTCCCTGCTATAAAACCCCATCTCCCCCATCCTCTAGAAAAACCTTTTGTCAAACCATTTAGCTACAAGCTTATGCAGCAAGACTGCTAGAGAGATCCAAGAGATCTTGCTACCTTTGCTCTTGTGAGTTCATTCAGATTCGCGATAAGGAGCCTCTAGTTCCCCCTAGTTCGTGCTCTATGGTTCTGGCCGTTTTGTGTGGATTAGTCCTGGTTTGTGGTTCTGCGATTGTTCGGACAGCGGGTTGGGGTTCTTGTAGCTTCGGCCAGCCTTCCCTAACGTACGGGTTGCATCCAACCTTGGCAGGTATAAAGCTAGTTATCCCGGCTTCTTGCAGCTAGTTATCCCTCCCGATTCGATCCTACAATGTGAAGATCGGGCCACCCTCGGGCATGAACTCGTTCATTGGGTTCCCACCTATCATCTGGTTCCCACCTATTTTCTGTCCTAGAAGTCCAAAGCCCCACCAAGAATAAATCCAAGCCTTGTTGGTGCTGAGATCTTGTTGTTGCATACCTTGCATGTTCTTCATCTTTTAGATCTGCACCAAGTTCATCTTCATAGTTGTTTTCAGATTTGGTTGTTGTGCTTTGGAAAAAGAGAGAAAAAAGTGGCAAAAAAATCAAAATCAAAGAGAGAAAAAAAGAGTGGCAAAAAAAGTCAAGAGAGAAAAAGAAAGTGTTGTGCAAGATCCAAAAGTTTCAGCTTGGTAGAAAAAATTTCAGAAGCTTGTGTGTTGTGTGTTTTTCAATCTTGGTGCAAAGGTGCAGCAGATCTATCCCCATATTTTCTTGGTTTGCATCAACTTGATTTCAGCACAAGCCCCTTTTTGTTTACCCCACCGAGCTCCACCAAAAACCGAAGCTATTTCTTTGATACCTGTCTTTCAATCGCTTTAACACATCCGGGAGAAGCATAATCTAATGTGAACTCATAAGAACTTTGGTGAGTAAGATGTGAGGTTGTGTGATTCCACAAAATTATCCTATTCCACTTTTTAGCCCTACTAACATGGCAGGATCTACACCAAGTGTGCGTCGAAAGAATCATGGAGAAGGAAATTGTTTGGCCACCCGCGCTGATGTGCAACAACTCGAGAACAACATACTACGAGCCATGGAGAGGATGCTTCACGAGCATCTTCCAACAGGTGGTGATAGGGTTCGACACCGACAATACCCTGTTGCTCATGAAGTGCAGCAAAGAAGACATGCTCAAGAGTATGATGTTGCTGCTCGTGGGCGTGTCACTAGTACTCATGAAGTGCAACAAAGAGGACATGCTCGAGGGCATGGTATTTCTTCTCGTGGGCGTGATAGTGCTGCACCTGAAGTGCAACAAGGATGTCATGCTCGAGGGAGAAGTTGTGGCACCCGTCAGCACAACGATGACCCACCGCAAAGCATGACCGTGGTTGATGGAGCGGCTCCGATGATTCATAGCCCATCTTCACCTAAGAAGCTCACTCCTAATGTTGGCATCTTGACCACCACTAATGTCCCAACATCCAATAAACGTGTTCCACAAATTCCATGTGAGGAAGAGAGTCCACAATCGAAAATCCCACAACTTGAGAGTGATAAGAAAAGCAAGCTAAGTGACTCCACCAAAAGTGAGGAAGAGTGCCCACTTTCAAAAATCCAACCACTTGAGAGTGAAAAGAAAAATGAGTTGGGTGACTCCACAAAATGTGAGGATCAGATTGTTCATCATGAGATTATAGAAATGAAAGATCTCCACCTAGGTATACCACCACACATTCAGCGAGAGAGGATGAATGACTTGTTTGAGTCCACAAAATGTGTGATTGAGATCATTCCACACCACATTAGAGAGATGAGTGAATCACAACATAATATACCACATCATCCAAGAGAGAGGATTAGTGAGTTGCGTGTGTCCACCAAACACGAGCTTAAGGTGTTTCCCCATAATATGAAAGAAATGAGTGATCCACCAAATGAAAAGAGAGGGAGGAGTATTCAATCACTAACCTTTCACAAAATACTCTTTCTTTACAATATGTGCAGATGCAAAACTCATACCTATTAGCTCTCTTGCAACGATGGGAGGACGAGATCCAAGAACAAATATGGAGGACATGCAGTACCACTACATAAGGTGCATGTGTGAAGATTGATTTTCAAAAAGGCATCCAAGTAATCACTGAGGTAAAACAAAAAGGATCTTCCATTTTGATGAAGTCAGAGGTATGCACTTATGAGTTTTTGAAGCAATGGTGTGATAAGATTAGAGAAAAATTGTTTCGTACATCATCCATCCAGCAATATGATTTTGTTAATCTTGAAGAGGCTATTAAAGATCCAATAAAACTGAATGTTGCACATGATTATTCATCATTTTCTTTTCCTAGTCATTTTGTATTGTCCTCGTGCTATAATTTTGTAGACCAAATGAAGTCGCTGCCGACTTTTCTCCAAGAGAGGGAGGATGATATGGACATGGTTATGGTTGGTTATAAATTTGTGCTCCATGGAAATATTTGCTGGAAGGAACTCCTAAGTCGAACAAAACATCATGTTTGCATTATCCATAAGATAGCAAAGCTGAAAACTAAAATACTCCATATCATGAAACCTTTGCGTTATGATTTGGTATTGCCCTACCTTCTTTTATGTGATGACCAGGTAGAGTCGAGGACGACTCCTTTTCAAGAGAGGGGGGATGATGAGGACATCTCGGTCTTCAAAACAATACCAATCATCTCTGGACAAATTGCACGTTGTGAATGTTGGAAATATGCCCTAGAGGCAATAATAAAATGATTATTATATTTCCTTGTTCATGATAATTGTCTATTATTCATGCTATAATTGTATTATCCGGAAATTGTAATACATGTGTGAATACATAGACCACAATGTGTCCCTAGTGAGCCTCTAGTTGACTAGCTCGTTGATCAACAGATAGTCATGGTTTCCTGGCTATGGACATGGGGACGTCATTGATAACGGGATCACATCATTAGGAGAATGATGTGATGGACAAGACCCAAACCTAAGCATAGCACAAAGATCGTGTGGTTCGTTTCCTGTAGCTTTTCTGAATGTCAAGTATCATTTCCTTAGACCATGAGATTGTGCAACTCCCGGATACCGTAGGAGTGCCTTGGGTGTGCCAAACGTCACAACGTAACTGGGTGACTATAAAGGTACATTACAGGTGTCTCCGAAAGTGTCTGTTGGGTTGGCACGAATCGAGACTGGGATTTGTCACTCCGCATGACGGAGAGGTATCTCTGGGCCCACTCGGTAATGCATCATCATAATGAGCTCGATGTGATCAAGTGGTTGATCACAGGATCATGCATTACAGTACGAGTAAAGTGACTTGCCAGTAACAAGACTGAACAAGGTATTGGGATACCGACGATCAAGTCTCGGGCAAGTAACGTACCGATTGACAAAGGGAATTGAATACGGGATTGATTAAGTCCTCGACATCGTGGTTCATCCGATGAGATCATCGAGGAGCATGTGGGAGCCAACATGGATACCAGATCCCGCTGTTGGTTATTGACCGGAGAGTCATCTCGGTCATGTCTTCTTGTCTCCCGAACCCGTAGGGTCTACACACTTAAGGTTCGGTAATGCTAGGGTTGTAGAGATATGAGTATGCAGTAATCCGAAAGTTGTTCGGAGTCCCGGATGAGATCCTGGACGTCACGAGGAGTTCCGGAATGGTCCGGAGGTGAAGAATTATATATAGGAAGTGTAGTTTCGGCCATCGGGAAAGATTCGGGGTCACCGGTATTGTACCGGGACCACCGGATGGGTCCCGGGGGTCCACTGGGTGGGGCCACCCATCCCGGAGGGCCCCATGGGCTGAAGTGGGGAGGGGAACCAGCCCATAGTGGGCTGGTGCGCCCCCCCTTGGGCCCCCTACGCCTAGGGCTGGAAACCCTAGGGTGGGGGGCGCCTCCACTTGCCTTGGGGGCACTCCACCCCCCTTGGCCGCCGCCCCCTTGGGAGATCCCATCTCCAGGGCCGGGGCCCCCCCAGGGGGCCTATGTAAAGGAAGGGGGGAGGGAGGGCAGCCGCACCCGAAGTCTTGGCGCCTCCCTCTCCCCTGCTACACCTTCCCCTCTCGCAGAAGCTCGGCGAAGCCCTGCTGCATCCACCACCACGCCGTCGTGCTGCTGTATCTTCATCAACCTCTCCTTCCCCCTTGCTGGATCAAGAAGGAGGAGACGTCATCCTCTCCGTACGTGTGTTGAACGCGGAGGTGCCGTCCGTTCGACACTTGGTCATCGGTGATTTGGATCACGGCGAGTACGACTCCATCATCCCCGTTCTCTGAACGCTTCCGCTCGTGATCTACAAGGGTATGTAGATGCACTCCTCTCTCCCTCGTTGCTAGATGACTTCATAGATTTATCTTGGTGATGCGTAGAAAATTTTAAATTCTGCTACGATCTCCAACAGTGGCATCATGAGCTAGGTCTATGCGTAGTTACTATGCACGAGTAGAACACAAAGTAGTTGTGGGCGTCGATATTGTCAATTTGCTTGCCGTTACTAGTCTTATCTTGATTCAGAGGCATCGTGGGATGAAGTGGCCCGGACCAACCTTACACGTACGCTTACGTGAGACCGGTTCCACCGACTGACATGCACTAGTTGCATAAGGTGGCTGGCGGGTGTCTGTCTCTCCCACTTTATTCGGATCGGATTCGATGAACAGGGTCCTTATGAAGGGTAAATAGAAATTGGCAATTCACGTTGTGGTTTTGGCGTAGGTAAGAAACGTTCTTGCTAGAAACCTATAGCAGCCACGTAAAAACTTGCAACAACAATTAGAGGACGTCTAACTTGTTTTTGCAGCAAGTGTTATGTCATGTGATATGGCCAAAGGTTGTGATGAATGATGAATGATATATGTGATGTATGAGATTGATCATGTTCTTGTAATAGGAATCACGACTTGCATGTCGATGAGTATGACAACCGGCAGGAGCCATAGGAGTTGTCTTTATTTATTTATGACCTGCGTGTCAACATAAATGTCATGTAATTACTTTACTTTATTGCTAAAGCGTTAGCCATAGTAGTAGAAGTAATAGATGACGAGACAACTTCAAGAAGACACGATGATGGAGATCATGATGATGGAGATCATGGCGTCATGCCAGTGACAACGATGATCATGGAGCCCCGAAGATGGAGATCAAAGGAGCAAATGATATTGGCCATATCATGTCACTATTTGATTGCATGTGATGTTTATCATGTTTTACATCTTATTTGCTTAGAACGATGGTAGCTTAGATAAGATGATCCCTCGAAATAATTTCAAGAAAGTGTTCCCCTAACTGTGCACCGTTGTGAAGGTTCGTTGTTTCGAAGCACCACGTGATGATCGGGTGTGATAGATTCTAACGTTCGAATACAACGGATGTAAGCCAGATTTACACACGCGATACACTTAGGTTGACTTGACAAGCCTAGCATGTACATACATGGCCTCGGAACACAGAAAACCGAAAGGTCGAGCATGAGTCGTATAGAAGATACGATCAACATGAAGATGTTCACCGATGTTGACTAGTCCGTCTCACGTGATGATCGGACACGGCCTAGTTAACTCGGATCATGTTATACTTAGATGACTGGAGGGATGTCTATCTGAGTGGGAGTTCATTGAATAATTTGATTAGATGAACTCAATTATCACGAACTTAGTCTAAAATCTTTACAATATGTCTTGTAGATCAAATGGCCCACGTTGTCCTCAACTTCAATGCGTTCCTAGAGAAAACCAAGCTGAAAGATGATGGCAGCAACTATACGGACTGGGTCCGGAACCTGAGGATCATCCTCATAGCTGCCAAGAAAGATTATGTCCTAGAAGCACCGCTAGGTGACGCACCCATCCCAGAGAACCAAGACGTTATGAACGCTTGGCAGCAGCGTGCTGATGATTACTCCCTCGTTCAGTGCGGCATGCTTTACAGCTTAGAACCGGGGCTCCAAAAGCGTTTTGAGAAACACGGAGCATATGACATGTTCGAAGAGCTGAAAATGGTTTTTCAAGCTCATGCCCGGGTCGAGAGATATGAAGTCTCCGACAAGTTCTTCAGCTGTAAAATGGAGGAAAATAGTTCTATCAGTGAGCACATACTCACAATGTCTGGGTTACATAACCGCTTGACTCAGCTGGGAGTTAATCTCCCGGATGACGCGGTCATTGACAGAATCCTTCAGTCGCTTCCACCGAGCTACAAGAGCTTTGTGATGAACTTCAATATGCAGGGGATGGAAAAGACCATTCCTGAGGTATATTCAATGCTGAAATCAGCGGAGGTAGAAATCAAAAAGGAACATCAAGTGTTGATGGTGAATAAAACCACTAAGTTCAAGAAAGGCAAGGGTAAGAAGAACTTCAAGAAGGACGGCAAGGGAGTTGCCGCGCCCGGTAAGCAAGCTGCCGGGAGGAAGCCAAAGAATGGACCCAAGCCCGAGACTGAGTGCTTTTATTGCAAGGGAAGTGGTCACTGGAAGCGGAACTGCCCCAAATACTTAGCGGACAAGAAGTCCGACATCACGAAAGGTATATGTGATATACATGTAATTGATGTGTACCTTACCAGTGCTCGTAGTAGCTCCTGGGTATTTGATACTGGTGCGGTTGCTCACATTTGTAACTCAAAGCAGGAGCTGCGGAATAAGAGGAGACTGGCAAAGGATGAGGTGATGATGCGCGTCGAGAATGGTTCCAAGGTCGATGTGATCGCCGTTGGCACGCTACCTCTACATTTACCTACGAGATTAGTTTTAAACCTCAATAATTGTTATTTAGTGCCAGCTTTGAGCATGAACATTGTATCAGGATCTTGTTTAATTCGAGATGGCTACTCATTTAAATCCGAGAATAATGGTTGTTCTATTTATATGAGAGATATGTTTTATGGTCATGCCCCGATGGTGAATGGTTTATTCTTAATGAATCTTGAGCGTAATGCTACACATATTCATAGTGTGAATACCAAAAGATGTAAGGTTGATAATAATAGTCCCACATACTTGTGGCACTGCCGCCTTGGTCACATAGGTGTCAAACGCATGAAGAAGCTCCATGCAGATGGACTTTTAGAGTCTCTTGATTACGAATCATTTGACACGTGTGAACCATGCCTCATGGGTAAAATGACCAAGACTCCGTTCTCAAGAACAATGGAGCGAGCAACCAACTTATTAGAAATCATACATACAGATGTGTGCGGTCCAATGAGTGTTGAGGCTCGCGGTGGTTATCGTTATGTTCTCACCCTCACTGATGACTTGAGTAGATATGGGTATGTCTACTTAATGAAACACAAGTCTGAGACCTTTGAAAAGTTCAAGGAATTTCAGAGTGAGGTTGAAAATCAACATGACAGGAAAATCAAGTTCTTTTGATCAGATCATGGGGGAGAATACTTGAGTCACGAATTTGGCACACACTTAAGAAAAGGTGGAATAGTTTCACAACTCACGCCGCCTGGAACACCTTAGCGTAATGGTGTGTCCGAACGTCGTAATCGCACTCTATTAGATATGGTGCGATCTATGATGTCTCTTACCGATTTAACGCTATCATTTTGGGGCTATGCTTTAGAGACTGCCGCATTCACTTTAAATAGGGCTCCGTCGAAATCCGTTGAGACGACACCGTATGAATTATGGTTTGGGAAGAAACCTAAGCTGTCATTTCTAGAAGTTTGGGGATGCGATGCTTATGTCAAGAAACTTCAACCTGAAAAGCTCGAACCCAAGTCGGAAAAATGCGTCTTCATAGGATACCCGAAAGAAACCATTGGGTATACCTTCTACCTCAGATCCAAAGGCAAGAGCTTTGTTGCCAAGAATGGATCCTTTCTAGAGAAAGAGTTTCTCTCGAAAGAAGTGGGAGGAAAGTAGAACTTGATGAAGTATTGCCTCTTGAACCGGAAAGTGGCGCAACTCAGGAAAATGTTCCTGAGGTGCCTGTACCGACTAGAGAGGAAGTTAATGATGATGATCATGAAACTTCAGATCAAGTTGCTACTGAACTTCGTAGGTCCACAAGGACACGTTCCGCACTAGAGTGGTACGGCAACCCTGTCTTGGAAATCATGTTGTTAGACAACGGTGAACCTTCGAACTATGGAGAAGCGATGGCGGGCCCGGATTCCGACAAATGGCTGGAAGCCATGAAATCCGAGATAGGATCCATGTATAAAAATGAAGTATGGACTTTGACTGACTTGCCCGATGATCGGCGAGCCATAGAAAATAAATGGATCTTTAAGAAGAAGACAGACGCGGATGGCAATGTGACCATCTATAAAGCTCGGCTTGTCGCTAAGGGTTATCGACAAGTTCAAGGGGTTGACTACGATGAGACTTTCTCACCTGTAGTGAAGCTGAAGTCCGTCCGAATCATGTTAGCAATTGTCGCATTCTATGATTATGAAATATGGCAAATGGACGTCAAAACGGCATTCCTTAATGGTTTCCTTAAGGAAGAATTGTATATGATGCAGCCGGAAGATTTTGTCGATCCTAAGAATGCTGACAAGGTGTGCAAGCTCCAACGCTTGACTTATGGGCTGGTGCAAGCATCTCGGAGTTGGAACATTCGCTTTGATGAGATGATCAAAGCGTTTGGGTTTATGCAGACTTATGGAGAAGCCTGCATTTACAAGAAAGTGAGTGGGATCTCTGTAGCATTTCTCATATTGTATGTGGATGACATACTGTTGATGGGAAATGATATAGAATTCTTGGAAAGCATAAAGGCCTGCTTGAACAATTGTTTTTCAATGAAGGACCTTGGAGAAGCTGCTTATATATTAGGCATCAAGTTCTATAGAGATAGATGGAGACGCCTCATTGGTCTTTCACAGAGTACGTACCTTGACAAGATATTGAAGAAGTTCAAAATGGATCAGTCAAAGAAGGGGTTCTTGCCTGTATTGCAAGGTACGAGATTGAGCACGGCTCAAAGCCCGACCACGGCAAAAGATAGAGAAAAGATGAGTGTCGTCCCCTATGCCTCGGCCATAGGGTCTATCATGTATGCTATGCTGTGTACCAGACCTGATGTAAACCTAGCCGTAAGTTTGGTAGGAAGGTACCAAAGTAATCCCGGCATAGAACACTGGACAGCGGTCAAGAATATCCTGAAGTACCTGAAAAGGACTAAGGAAATGTTTCTCGTTTATGGAGGTGACGAAGAGCTCATCGTAAAGGGTTACGTCGATGCTAGCTTCGACACAGATCTGGATGACTCTAAGTCACAAACCGGATACGTGTATATTTTGAATGGTGGGGCAGTAAGCTGGTGCAGTTGCAAGCAAAGCGTGGTGGCAGGATCTACATGTGAAGCGGAGTACATGGCAGCCTCGAAGGCAGCACACGAAGCAGTCTGGGTGAAGGAGTTCATTACCGACCTAGGAGTCATACCCAATGCGTCGGGCCCGATGACTCTCTTCTGTGACAACACTGGAGCTATTGCCCTTGCCAAGGAGCCCAGGTTTCATAGGAAGACCAGGCATATCAAGCGTCGCTTCAACTCCATTCGTGAAAGTGTTCAAAATGGAGACATAGAAATTTGTAAAGTACATACGGACCTGAATGTGGCAGATCCGTTGACTAAACCTCTCCCTAGAGCAAAACATGATCAACACCAGAATTCCATGGGTGTTCGATTCATCACAATGTAACTAGATGACTGACTCTAGTGCAAGTGGGAGACTGTTGGAAATATGCCCTAGAGGCAATAATAAAATGATTATTATATTCCCTTGTTCATGATAATTGTCTATTATTCATGCTATAATTGTATTATCTGGAAATCGTAATACATGTGTGAATACATAGACCACAATGTGTCCCTAGTGAGCCTCTAGTTGACTAGCTCGTTGATCAACAGATAGTCATGGTTTCCTGGCTATGGACATGGGGATGTCATTGATAATGGGATCACATCATTAGGAGAATGATGTGATGGACAAGACCCAAACCTAAGCATAGCACAAAGATCGTGTAGTTCGTTTGCTGTAGCTTTTCTAATGTCAAGTATCATTTCCTTAGACCATGAGATTGTGCAACTCCCGGATACCGTAGGAGTGACTTGGGTGTGCCAAACGTCACAACGTAACTGGGTGACTATAAAGGTACATTACAGGTGTCTCCGAAAGTGTCTGTTGGGTTGGCACGAATCGAGACTGGGATTGGTCACTCCGTATGACGGAGAGGTATCTCTGGGCCCACTCGGTAATGCATCACCATAATGAGCTCGATGTGATCAAGTGGTTGATCACGGGATCATGCATTACGGTACGAGTAAAGTTACTTGCCGGTAACGAGACTGAACAAGGTATTGGGATACCGACGATCGAGTCTCGGGCAAGTAACGTACCGATTGACAAAGGGAATTGAATACGGGATTGATTAAGTCCTCGACATCATGGTTCATTCGATGATATCATCGAGGAGCATGTGGGAGCCAACATGGATATCTAGATCCCGCTCTTGGTTATTGACCGGAGAGTCGTCTCGGTCATGTCTGCTTGTCTCCCGAACCCATAGGGTCTACACACTTAAGGTTCGGTGACGCTAGGGTTGTAGAGATATGAGTATGCAGTAATCCGAAAGTTGTTCGAAGTCCCGGATGAGATCCTAGACGTCACGAGGAGTTCCGGAATGGTCCGGAGGTGAAGAATTATATA
The DNA here is from genome assembly GCF_003073215.2 of Triticum urartu. Lineage (NCBI taxonomy): Eukaryota > Viridiplantae > Streptophyta > Magnoliopsida > Poales > Poaceae > Triticum > Triticum urartu. The sequence goes on from NC_053022.1 coordinate 467,388,682, forward strand.
TAGGAAGTGTAGTTTCGGCCATCGGGAAAGATTCGGGGTCACCGGTATTGTACCGGGACCACCGGGTGGGGCCACCCATCCCGGAGGGCCCCATGGGCTGAAGTGGGGAGGGGAACCAGCCCATAGTGGGCTGGTGCGCCCCCCTGGGCCCCCTGCGCCTAGGGTGGGGGGCGCCTCCACTTGCCTTGGGGGGCACTCCATCCCCCTTGGCCGCCGCCCCCTTGGGAGATCCCATCTCCAGGGCCAGCGCCCCCCCTAGGGGGCTATATAAAGGAGGGGGGCGGGAGGGCAGCCGCACCCGAAGTCTTGGCGCCTCCCTCTCCCCTGCTACACCTCTCCCTCTCGCAGAAGCTCGGCGAAGCCCTGCTGCGATCATTGCTGCATCCACCACCACGCCGTCGTGCTGCTGGATCTTCATCAACCTCTCCTTCCCCCCTGCTGGATCAAGAAGGAGGAGACGTAATCCGCTCCGTACGTGTGTTGAATGCGGAGGTATCGTCTGTTCAGCACTTGGTCATCGGTGATTTGGATCACGGCGAGTACGACTCCATCATCCCCGTTCTCTGAACGCTTCCGCTCGTGATCTACAAGGGTATGTAGATGCACTCCTCTCTCCCTCGTTGCTAGATGAATCCATAGATTGATCTTGGTGATGCGTAGAAAATTTTAAATTCTGCTACGATCTCCAACAGTGAAAAACAAGTACATGATCAGATGCAACACAATTCAAAGGTGAAAGCTACAAATGAGGATTGCATTATTTCTTTGCATGGATATTATCTACTTCCCTTCTACATATGTTTTGCAGATCAAAGAGAGTCGAGGACGACTCTTCATCGAGGGAGGGAGGATGATGAGCACATGGGTACACCATACATGACATTTTAGAAAAGTGCACAATTTAGTTGGAAAGAATTACTAAGCCGAATCTAGCAAACACATGGCAAGGTGAACGCTAACTTAAGTTCATACCACAATCTTGACCACATGGCTACACTTTCATCTCCATTGTTGTTGTTTGAACTTAGGTATCACATGGAAGAAATCCAACAACCTATGAGATTTTGGAGCAATCGCTTTGGAGGAAAAAGTTTGGAGAAAACAAGTTTCAAGTGAAGCTGATGCTATCAGATTTTACCTCTGATATTACTTTGTGCCACACCCATATGATGGAGAGACGGGGACATAGGGGCACATCAACAAAAGCTACATCAAATTATCGTTCCAATGCAAAAAACCTCACATCATTTGGAGTTGTGAGTCAAAAGTTCTAGTCATTCTCGTGGAAGGTGTCCAGGCTGTTAAGACTTCGCGAATTTTCGAGGAGCTCTGCAACAACTCCAAAGTTGACTGCTTATTCACCTAAGGAAGCCATGCAAACCTGCTTACTTTTGAAACCATTTTCACACCTAGCTAAGGGGGGTTGTCCCTGCTATAAAACCCCATCTCCCCCATCCTCTAGAAAAACCTTTTGTCAAACCATTTAGTTACAAGCTTATGCAGCAAGACTGCTAGAGAGACCCAAAAGATCTTGCTACCTTTGCTCTTGTGAGTTCATTCGGATTCGCGAGAAGGAGCCTCTGGTTCCCCCTAGTTCGTGCTCTACGGTTCCGGACGTTTTGTGTGGATTAGTCCCGGTTTGTGGTTCTGCGATTGTTCGGACAGCGGGTTGGAGTTCTTGTAGCTTCAGCCAGCCTTCCCCAACGTACGTGTTGCATCCAACCTTGGCTGGTATAAAGCTAGTTATCCCAGCTGCTTGCAGCTAGTTATCCCTCCCGATTCGATCCTACGACGTGAAGATCGGGTCACCCTCGGGCGTGAACTCGTTCATCGGGTTCCCACCTATCAAAGAATGGCTTACATCTATTGTATGTGAACGAAGAGTCTACCACACCCGATCGTCACGAGGTGTTCAAAACGATGAACTTTTGCAATGGTGCATACTTAGGGAGAACACCTTTTATCTTGAAATTACGTTAAGGGATCATCTTATAGTGATACCGTCATCCTAAGCAAAAATAAGATGCATAAAAGATAAACATCACATGCAATCAGTATGTGACATGATATGTCCATTATAATCTTGTGATTTTGATCTCCATCTCCAAAACACTGGCATGATCTCCATCGTCACTGGCATGACACTAAGATCTCCATCATTATGCCGTCATGTGGTTGTCTCCACCAACTATTGCTTCTACAAGTATTGCTAACTCATAGTGATAAAGTAAAGCAATTATATGGCGTTTAATGATTGACACGCAGGTCATACAATAAGTTAAAGACAACCCTATGGCTCCTGCCAGTTGCCGTACTCATCGACATGCAAGTCATGAACCTATTACAAGACATGACCATCTCATACATCAACATATATCACATCATGTTTTGGCCATACCATATCAACATGCCCCGCAAAAACAAGTTAGACGTCCTCTAATTGTTGTTGCAATTTTCACTTGGCTGCTAGGGCGGACTATAAGAACCGTTCTTATCTACACAAAACCACAAAGGTGATATACAAGTTGCCTTTTAACCTTCTATAATGACTGCCATTGTCAAATCAGATTCAACTAAGGTGGGAGGGATAGACACCCGCCAACCACTTTTATGCAATACAAGTTGCATGTTAGTCAGTGGAACTTGTCTCTTATGCGAGGACAATTAAAGTTGGTCCAAGCCGCTTCATCCCACAATACTGTCGAATCCAAATAAGACAAGGGAGGTAAGCAATCTGAACATCAATGCATACAACATATTTGTGTTCTACTCGTGCATATACATCTATGCATAAACCTAGCTCACGATGCCACTGATAGGGAACATTGCATGAAAATTTTAAAAAATCCAACGGAACACCCAAGATCTAATCTATGAGATGCATAGCAACGACAACGGAGCGAGTCTACATACCCTTGTAGGCTGAAAGCGTTAGCATATTTAACGCAGTTGATGTAGTCATACTCTTTGTGATCCAATCATGATCCAATCCGATCTAGTGCCGAACGGACGGCACCTCCGAGAATAGCACACGTTCAGTTTGGTGTCATCCTCTCCTTCTTGATCTAGCAAGCGAGGGAGAGGAGGTAGATGAGATCAGGACCAGCAAGCGAGGGAGAGGAGGTAGATGAGATTGGGACCAGCCCAACGGTGAGGTGGTGGTGGTGGCAGCGGAATTCTGGCAGGGCTTCGCCAAGCGCGTACCGAAGAAACGTGGGAAGAGTTGGGAGAGGTAATGGGCAAGGGTGAAAGGGTGGCTACCCTCATGTGCCTCCCCATCTATATGTAGGCCAGGGGGAAGCGGAGGGCGTCGAAAACACTCCTAGGGCTGGCCACAAGGGAGAAATCCCTTTAAACTTGGAGATAAAATCTTATCTCTAGATTCAACCCTTTAAATTTAGAGATAAAATCTTATCTCTAAATCTTATCTCTAAATTCAACCCTTTGTGGCTAGCCCATGTGGGTTGCAGCCCCACCCCTCGGTCCATGTGGGCCCTTCTCGGGTCGTTGGACCCCACGATGGAACCCCTGGAACCTTCTAAAACCTTCCCGGTACTCTATAAAAAATTCCTGAACTTTTTCGGAACCCTGAATATGACTTCCCATATATAAATATTTACCTTAGACAATTCTGGAGCTTCTCCTGATGTCCTTGATCCCATCAGGGACTCCTAAATACTTTTGGAATTTCCACTGTTAATATCTCCACATTACCCTAGCGGTACTGAACGTTAAATGTGCGACCCTACGAGTTCGGGAATCATGTAGACATGACCGAGACACCTCTCCAATCAATAACCAATAGCGTGACCTGGATACCCATATTTATTCCTACATATTCCAGGAAGATCTTTATCGGTTGAACCATAATGTCGGGGATTCAATTAATCCTGTATACAATTCCCTTTGTCCGGTGATATGTTACTTGCATGAGATTCGATCGTCGATTCTCCATATCTAGTTTAATATTGTTACCGACAAGTCTCTTTACTCGTTCCGTAATAAAAGATCACATGACTAAACTTATTAGTCACATGCTTGCATGCTTCTTGTGATGTTGTATTACCGAGAGGGTCCAGAGATATCTCTCCGTCACATGGAGTGACAAATCCCAGTCTCGATCCATGCAACCCAACAAATACTTTCAGGGATACATGTAGAGTATCTTTATGATCACCTAGTTATGAAGTGATGTTTGATATCACACAAAGTATTCCTCCAGTATCCGGGAGTGGCATGATCTCATGGTCTAAGGAACAGATACTTGACAAGAATAAAGTTGTAGCAAATAAACTAAGTGATACAATTTGATGCTAAGCTTACAGTTGGGTCTGTCCATCACATCATTCTCCTAATGTTGTGATTCCGTTTATCAAATGACAACTCATGTCCATGGTTAGGACACATTAACCATCTTTGAACAACGATCTAGTCTAGTAGAGGCTCACTAGGGACATGGTGTTGTTTATATATCCACACATGTATTTAAGTTTCTGGTCAATACAATTCTAGCATGAATAATAAAAATTTATCAGGAACAAGGAAATATGATAATAACCAATTTATTATTTCCTCTAGGGCATATTTCCAACACCAATATCTACAGATACATATAGGCGTGTCCACGGACATCCAGTCGGACGATGTCCATCCAATGCATCTCACCAAACGAAGTGGAGATTGGTTTTTTCACATGATTTTAGTGTGGATTTACAATGCAAATGATTCTTGAAAACAACTCTACAAAATCCCACTCTACACCTCCTAATCGAATGTGAGGTCGATATCCCCATGTCAGAGCGAATGGTTGGCGCCAACCAGTTGTGGCCATACTTGTCCCTCTTTGGCATCATTGTTGTTATGATTTGGCGCCTCATCAACCCCGAACTTTTTTTTAGAAAAAGGAGGATCACCCCAGCCCCTGCATCAGAATGATGCATGTAGCCGTATTATTAAGCAAAGTATCCAAAAGTTCTGCGGTCTAGTACAAGCTCTCTTGGAGCTAAAAAGAGCTAAAAAGGGTAAAAGTTTCCACAACCGGCAAAAATAGGACGACACGACTAAACACCTAGCCTATTACTGGACCGCCATCCAAATCGGTTGTAGGTACCCCGAGCTACCATCTCTCATTGGGAAGACCCAGTAACCAAAGGCTCCCTCGCTTGCACATGTGTGAGTAACGACCACGTACGGATCCAAGTAGTGGCATGCTGACAACCTGCAAATTTTTTAATCGAGTTTATCTGTTAGAAACCATATCGTTTCTGCAGTTGCATATAGCCCAAAGTAATGCGCATACTCCTATCTCAATATGCCTCACAGTATTTGGCTCTACTCCATTTAGCCACGTCCCAAATAACATGTGAATACTATTTGGAGGGGTGATATTAAAGTCTATATGAATTGAACGACATGATAGTTTGGCCAGCGGATAATCAAGAAAGAGTTGTTTAATAGGTTCATCTTGATCACAAAAGCAACATGGTTGACTACCCTCCCAACTTCGCTTTGCCAAGTTATCCTTAGTCAGAATCACCTCCTTGTGAACTAACCACATGAAGACTTTGATTCTTAAAGGCACTTTAATCTTCCAAATATGTGTCGATTTCGAGATTGGACCAGGGTCAATTGGGCCAACATACATAGATTTCACTAAGAAGATTCCGTTCATAGATAGTTAGTGAAACGTATCTAGCTCATCAAAGAGGTGAACGTCCATCAACCTTCGCACCATATGTAGCCATGTATCCCATCGGTCTCCTATTAAAGATCTCCGGAATCGAATGTTTAGAGGGGGTAGACTGTAGTACTGTAGCAACATAAGCCTCCTTACACTGTACAATATTGTACAAAGATGAATATTGTGTGGCTAAAGGTGCCTCCCCTAACCAAGTATCCTCCTAGAATCTAGTTGAATTACCATTTCCAATGATGAATTTAGTCCTATGGAAGAAGGTTGCTTTCATTCTCATTAACCCTTCTAGAAAGGTGAATCAATATAGGTATAATGGTAACCTAGGCCAATGTCTTAGATCATTCGTGTGCCTTCAGTGTCAACAGAAAGCCTGTACAGCCATTTACTGAGTAGGCATCTATTCTCTACCTCTAAATTCTCAATCCTGAGCCCACCCTGGTCCTTCGGTCTACAAATGATATCCCAGTTAGTAAGCCTGTACTTTCTCTTTATTTCATCGCATTGCCAAAAAAATCGTGATCGGTAGAAATCTAACCTTTTTTGTACCCCTACAGGTACTTCAAAGAAAGACAAAAGGAACATCAGCCTACTCATGAGCACTGAGTTTATCAGTACTAGCCGACCACCGAAAGACATAATCTTACCCTTATGGCAACATGTTTTTTTTCAAATCGATCTTCAATACACTTCCACTCCTTGTTAGTAAGCTCGTGATGGTGAACTACTACGCCCAGATAACTAAACAGGAGGGTACCTAGTTCACATATGAACAATTGTCTATAAGCATCTTGTTCATCTTTGGCTCTCCCAAAATAGAATAACTCACTTTTGCTAAAACTAATCTTCAATCCCGACAATTATTCGAATAGGCATAGCACGATCTTCATATTTCTAGCCATTGACATATCATGTTCCGTGAAAATAATAGCATTGCCAGCGTAATGTAGTATGGACACCCCACCATCCACAAGATGTGGTACTAGTCCTCCTACTTGGCCATCCTCTTTAGCTCTACCTATGAGAATTGCCACTATGTTGAACAAGATAGGAGACATGAGGTATCCCTATCTTAGACCCTTTTGCGTCTGGAAGTAATGACATATGTCATCATTCACTTTAATCGTGACACTGCTGATACGTCTCCAACGTATCTATAATTTTTGATTGGTCTATGCTATTATATTATCATTCTTGGATGTTTTACAATCATTTTATAGCAACTTTATATCATTTTTTGGGACTAACCTATTGACATACTGCACAGTGCCAGTTGCTATTTTTTGCTTGTTTTTACGTCGCAAAAAATCAATACCAAACGACGTCCAAACGCAACGAAACTTTTTGGTGTTTTTTTGGACCAGAAGACATCCAATGGGCCAAACAAGTACCAGAGGGGTGCCCCGAGGGGGCACAACCCACTTGGGGTACGCCTGGGGGCCCAAGCGCACCCTGGTGAGTCGTGCCCACCTCGGTGGCCTCCCGCACCGCCTCTTTGCCCTACAAATTCCCAAATATTTCAAAAACCCTGAAGGTAACCCTAGATCAGAAGTTTCGCCGCCGCAAGCCTCTATAGCCACGAAAAACCAATCTAGACCATGTTCTGGCACTCCAGCGGAGGGGGAAATCATCACTGGTGGCCATCTTCATCATCCCGACGGCCACCATGATGAGGAGGGAGTAGTCGACCCTTGGGGCTGAGGGTTTGTACCAGTAGCTATGTGTTTAATCTGTCTCTCTCTCTCGTGTTCTTGATGGATCATATGGTGTTTCTCCCTCTCTATCTTGTTGTGAATTGAGTTTTCCTTTTGAGATTTCATTTTATCGGATTAAATACTTTTATGGATTTGAGAGCACTTGATATATGTACTACATATGAATACCCGTGGTGACAATGGGGTATTATTTTGATTCACTTAATATATGTTTTGGCACTCAACTCACGGATTCCTGAGGTGACATTGGGGTAATATATGCATAGGGGTTGATGCATGTTCTCGTCTTTGTTTCTACGCTAGAAATCTTGGGGCACTCTTTGAGGTTTCTTTGTGTTGGATCGAGTATTATAAATCTGAATTTGATTTGGTGTTATTTTAGTATGAACTCTTGATAGATCGATCGAAAAGAATAGCTACAAACAATTTCTTCTTATGCTCTCCACTAGATAAGAACTTTGGAGTGATTCTTTGTTGCACGATGAGGGATGGTTATATGATCTAATTAGATTAGCATTGTTGAGAGATTGCACTAGCCTAGGCCTCATTTTCAAGCATTGCACTACCATTTGTGCTCCGTTTTATCAATTGCTAACTTGCTGTTTTTATTGTTCTTATTACAAAAATCAATATCTACTATCATTACTACACTTTTATCACCATCTCTTCGCCGAACTAGTGCACCTATACAATTTGCCATTGTATTGGATGTGTTGGGACACAAGAGATTTCTTGTATTTGGTTGCAGGGTTGTTTGAGAGAGACCATCTTCATCCTGCGGCTCCCATGGATTGATAAACCTTAGGTCATCCACTTGAGGGAAAATTGCTACTATCCTACAAAACTCTACGCTTGGAGGCCCAACATGAGTCTACAAGATTAAAGTTGCATAGTAGACATGAAGCTCTTTTTGGTGCTTTTGCTAGGGAGGTGAGTGCTTGAAGGTATATATTTAGATCTTCCAATCGTATCTTTTAATTTCTTGTCTTATCACTAGTTTGGTTTATAAAAGAAAACTACAAAAAATATGGAATTGAGGTTGCATCATATTATTCATCTTTATAATGTCTTTCGTGAAAATGATGGAAAGGAAAATTCTGCTCAATTGATAGAAGAAGAATTCTATAAAATGTGTGATAGAAAATCTTTGAATGATGAGCATGATTGCAATGTTGTTGGTATGAACTATTTGAATATCCATGATGCTAACGATTTGCAAAGACATAAGCTTGGGGATGATATATTTGATGAAGATGGTATTTTTAGTCCCACAAGTTTTGATGAGAAAATTTATTATGATGATTACATGCCTCCTATTTATGATGATTACATTGATGGAAGTGGATTTGGAGAGGTCATGACTTTATTTAATAATGAATCCACTATTTTGGAAGAGGTTGCAATTGATTATGAAAACAAAGTTCCTATCTATGATGATTATGGTGATGACATGTATGCTATAAAGAATAATGATAACCATGAAACTTGTCATCATGATTTTAATTTTCAATCCCATGATAGTTATTTTGTGGAGCAAGAAGAATAAGATCAACAATGGGCTTTTCCACAACCAGAACCCATGCATCCTCGGCAACAACAAGTTGAAATTCCTGCTTTGCCAGAAGATGGGGCCCCAAATAGTAGCATTACCACAACTGTCTCTCTATCTGATGGATTATTTTCTGTCACTCAGTTTGCCAGTGAAGAGGTCAATCAAGGAGTTCCAGTAACACCAATTAGTCAAGGGCTTCTCAACATTGCCTTGGCCTATAATGCTGTGGGGGAGGAGGAGAATCTTTAGGTGCCACAAAACTCTGTGGATAATCACCAAATGCAGAATGTGGCCGTAGATGGTAGTTCAGAATGTGGATTCAGAGCTCCAACAAAATTTACAACCAACACCCACACCAGAGATGCACAAGGAAGGAACAGACAATGAAGCTACTTGCACTACTCTACCTAATATGGATATGGGCAAGCAAAATGTGGCTGTGCAAGACCTTCCAAATGCTGGAACTAGTTCTGCACAATTTGTTGTTCCTGTCAGTACACTTGCTGGTGTTGCTATCTCTGCAGGTCAGGCTATGCTCCCAGATGTCAAGGGCAAGGAAGATGTTCCAATCCATCATGTAGGCACCTCATGAGACTTGAACAATAAAGGTAATTATGGTTCATTTTCCATGCCAGGTTCTCCTACTATGTTTGATTTACATGCTCTGGCTGAAAATCATGCTTTGGAAGTTACTGAATACTCACATTTAATTTCTGAAGAAGGACTAGATCTTTGGATTCAACATTTTGCTCCAGCAACTCAGGGATCTGCAGCCACTTTCAAAATTGAAATTCCAGTAAGTTGGTTTAAATTCATAATCCACTTGCTGTTGACACCTGATAACTTTGCCTGGACAATACATTTGCTCAAATCTGATACTTGGAAACTGTTGACTGCTAATTTTGAACAAGAAGATAATCTACTCTTTCATATACCTGATGGTTGTGCTACTTCCCAGGCACCAACTTGTAAAGATTTCATACTAGGACTGGGCAAGGAGAATGAAGGAGTTAGACCTGCAGCTCATTCCTCCAGTGGGACAGGCAGCCCTCTTCACCAAGTCTCTCCAAATAAAGTCCTCCCACTTGGAGAAGCCATTTCAAGGAAAAGGAGGGAGAAAGAACCCCTAGTTGAAACTGAGGTAAGAAGGAGTGACAGGATTAAGAAAGATAATAAGGGTTATAGAAGAAAATCTTGTGATGCTAAATCTTGCTTGCCATGTCACGCTATCCCTCCAATTATTCATAATTCAGTGGTTAAAAACCTGACTAAATCTTTCTGTAAGGTTGCTGAGGATGAACTTCAAGAAAAACTGTCCAAGAAGACTAAAAAGAAGGGGCAGGAGGAGGTGGCCAAGGTATCCAAGGCCACAGGAGATGCACCTAATTCAAAGATTGTGTGATGATAAGTCTACATCAACAACTTGGTTTAAACAACAGAAAGTACTGCATTTCTCTTTTGGGAAATAATTACCATATGTATGCAGTGAACTTTAAATCCAGTACTAGTTTCAGAGTGGATGATTGCCCTGGGAGGCACCTTTTGTTTGTTGGTTGTATCATGTTGAAGTGTAAACTCTGTTATCTTATTATGGGAGTAACTTCTGTTACCTTGGAAATTCTTTTCCTACACTACTGGTTGTCTTGGCTTTGGTTGTCACATGTTGCAGTACAATGTTTGACTGAAGTCCATTGTTGCATTAGCCCTGTTATCTATGTGGATCACACAATCTTTGATCTTTGGGATAGCCACCAGGGGATGGGCCCTGGTGTTCAAAGGCACATAACTTTGGTTTTTCATGAATAACAATAGAACCTGGAATATTCTTAACTGGAATGTAAGAGGTATAAATTCTTCAGACAAATGGTTGACTATCAGGCAAAAACTGGAAGAAAGTGCTGCTGGGATTGTGTGTTTATAGGAAACTAAGAGAGAGAACTTTGACTTAACATACATACATACATAAAGTTTGACCATAGAGATTTAATAAATTTGAATACTTACCTTCCATTGGGGCATCTGGTGGTATCCTCACTGCCTGGAATGGAGCTTTATTCACTTGAGAGTTGATGTTTCAAAACAAATTTTCCTTGTCCATTAAATTCACATGCAACACTTCATCCAAGTCTTGGATTCTCACAAACATCTACGGTTCTTGCAATCATGAGGATAAGATTGAATTCATTGAATGGTTTGGTAATATTCAAATGCCTAATGATGTGGATTGGATTATCATGGGGGACTTTAACTTCATTAGAACACCTGAGGAGAGAAATAAACCTAGAGGAGATGTTAGTGAAATGCTTATGTTTAATGAGGCTATTAGTGAACTTGGTTTGATTGAACTTCCTCTAAAAGGCAGACAGTTTAGTTGGAGTAACATGCAGGACATCCCCTTCTTGGAGAAGTTAGACTGGTTTTTCACTTCTGCTGCTTGGATGACTAGCTACCCAAATACCATTGCTCTCCCCATGGCTAAACCAATTTCTGATCATCTTCCTTGCATGATTAAAATTGGCACAAATATTCCAAAATCTAAAGTGTTCAGATTTGAAAATTATTGGCTTAAACACAACTCATTTAAACACATGGTTCAGGCTGCATGGAACATCCCAGTGGGTTATACTGATTTTGCAAAGAAGATCAATGCAAAGTTCAAAAATGTCAGTAGAGCACTTAAACCGTGGGCAAAAACATTAGCCTGTCATAAGAAACAGATTGCAGAACTGAATGATTGCATCTTTCTATGGGACTTGATTGAGGAATACAGGGATCTATCAGTGTTTGAGAATAATTGCAGGAACATGCTAAAAGGAGTTTTTGCTAACTGTGCTCAATAATCAGAAGTTCTATTGAAAACAAAGAGGTAAAATCAAAGGAGTGAAGTTTGGAGATGAGAACACAAAATTCTTCCATACAAAAGCTTCTATTAATCACAGGCACAATAAAATTGCTATGCTGCTAAACAAGGATCAAGTTAGAGTTACAGACCATGAAGGAAAGGCTGCAATCTTATGGGAGGCTTTTAAAAATAGACTGGGACAATCCAATGGGCACTCCATGCATTTTGATCTGAATGATCTGTATGAAAACATAGTGGACCCACAAATATTCATTGATCTGGAACAACCTTTTACTCAGGAAGAAATAGAAGATGTGGTAAAAAACTAGCCAACAGATAAATCCCCAGGCCCAGATGGATTTAATAATGAGTTTATCAAAAGTTGTTGGGATATTATCAAGACTGATGTTACTGAGCTTATTATGGCCTTTCATGATGGAAATGTTAATCTTGAGAGCATCAACACATCTTTCATAACTCTAATACCCAAAAAGGAAGTGCCACTATCCCCAAATGACTTTAGGCAAATTTCTCTGCTCAATGGAGTGTTGAAGATCATTACAAAATTGTTGGCCAATAGATTGCAAAGAGTTATTTTGCAAATGGTGCATATTAATCAATATGGCTTCCTTAAAGACAGAGTGATTCAGGATTGCCTAGGTTGGGCATACGAGTATATTCACCAATGCCATAAGTCTAGGGAGGAAATCTTAGTAATTAAACTGGATTTTGAAAAGGCACTTGATACAATTGAACATGCAGCAATCATTGATATTTTTAAAGCCAATGGCTTTGGAGAGAAGTGGATATCATGGATGAAAGCTTTATTCACAACTGCGTCATCATCTGTATTGCTGAATGGAGTACCTGAGAAAAGAATTTACATCAAAAGAGGAGTGAGACAGGGGGACCCTTGCTCTCCTTTAATATTTGTGCTTGCTGTTGATCTACTGCAATCTATTCTTAACAAAGCCATGAGGTTAAACCTAATCACTGCACCACTTCAAGTCAACTCTTGCCCTCACTTCCCAATTGTCCAATATGCAGATGACACTCTGGTGGTTATGCAAGCAGATTCTAGGCAGTTAGTCTGCCTGAAGGCCCCACTCAATACTTTTGCCTCAGCAACAGGGCTCAAAGTGAATTATGCCAAGTCAATCATGGTTCCATTAAACATTGCTGAGGACAGGGTAGAACTATTTGCAAACACACTTGTAACATCCCAAAATTCTAAATTTTGGAATGTTATATTAAATAAATAGTTTTGATTGTTTGGGTGATTGACTGATTGAAATTGAGTGGAATTTTAAACTTTTTGAAAAGTTGAATGAGAGGGAATGCAATGACTTTCCCAAACTTTCACTTTGCATTTTGATCTCAAAGAATTCAATTCCAATTCAAACACAAAACCCTAGAGTGAAGATGACATGACTTCTTCCATTTGAAATGAAAAAGGGTTTTGAAAAGATATGAATTCCATTTGGACATATTTCAAATTCGAAAGCTTTATGCAACTCAATGATTTTCATGAGAGAAGATAAAATGACTTCTTCAAATTATATGAAATAGAGTTGGAAGTGGTTTGAAATTCAAATTCAAAACCATTTAGGAGTTATTTGGGTTTTATTCAAATTATTTTTCTCCAAAAATAAATTATTTGGAAATTAGGGTAAACGGATTCCCTACAATATGAAATTGGAGGAAAGTAAATTTGAAATCATTCTGGTGTTTTAAAAATGATTTTATTGGGTTTTCTTTCAACAACAACATTGTTTGACTTTTGTGAGTTTTTTGTGTATCTCATATGTACATGAAAATATGTTCATGTTTTAGGAAATTTTATTCTGAAAATTTTGGTATATAATATGTCTATATAAACTTGTGTGTGCTTATATATATAAACGGCTGAAGCCAGCAGTGCCCAGCCTGAGGCCCATCTCTCTCTCCCTCCGCTGCGGCCCACAATGGTCCAGCCCGTGCACGTGCCCGAAACCCCTCCCCACCGGTCGCCCGCACCTCTCCCTCGTTCCCGCACTCACTGACAACAGGGCCCGCGTCGTCTTCTTCCTCCTCCCGCAAGCCACGCAGAACATCGCCGCCGCCGGATCCCGGATCCCTTGGGATCCTCTTCCCCGATTCGCCCCCTTCTCCAAGTAGACTACCCCCTATATATACTCTGCCCCCTCGACCCGTTCCCATCCTTTCCCCTTGCCGAAACCCCTTGCCTCGCCCGTAATCCCTCACCGGAGCCGAGCACCGCCGCCGCACCATTGATGCCCTAGAGCCCGCCTCCGGCCTCCCCGAGACCCGCCGCCACCACCATCATGATCCCCTCCCTCGACTACACCTTCCCAACAACTCGCCTGAGCTTTGAAACCACCGAATCACCATCGCCGTTGATCACCGACGCCATCCACCGCCTCGAGCTCGCCGTCGACCGCCTCCGACCATCTCCTCCGACTCCACGACCACCGTTGGACTCGTCGTCGCCTGCTACATCGCCCCGACCCCTCCATCTTCATCGCCGACGACCGGAGCGCCACCGCCACCGACGTCCGAGCTACCACCGCTGCCGACGACCTCGGCGGAGTCGCCACCACCGCTGTAAGCATCCTCCACCGTCCGATCTATTATTGATGGCGTAGATTAGATCTAACGAACGGTTACATTTTTTTATTTGATCGCTTTCGTTCTGGTCTGTTACGGTTTTATTCGGTTTAGATCGGTTTAGGTCTAGTCAGTTTAGCCGATCGGTCTTTCTCTTTTAGCCCGTACGCATTTCGGTTATTTTTCCACCCGAGCGCTGTTTAGTTTCAGCTCGCACACCCCGTAACGCCCGTTAGTTTTTTATTTTATTTTATTTTCGTTTCTGTTTTAAAAATAAAATAGTTCTGATTTTAGATTGCGTATATCTTTTATGTTTTAGATCCAAATTGAGTGATTCCTTTTGCATTGTGTCACAAGTTTGTTGAAGTTTCTGTTTGTGTACTTATTTTTCATATTTGAGTAGTTTAAACTTGAGTTTGATGAAATTTGTTCAAATCACTAATTTGGTCATATTTTGAGTTTTATAAAATATTTTTGATTGATTCCTTTTGCTACGGTTTTATTATGGTTTTGTCTATCCAGTAGCATATAGTTATTTAGTTTTAGTTTATTTTTAAATTAGGTTTTTAGCAAAACAGTACTGTTTTACATAGTTTAGTGTTATTTTCTTCTCCCTTAGTATTTATTTATTTTTAACTAAAACCCTTTTTGTCTTTTGACTAATTTAGTTTTGTTTCTGTTATTTAACAGTAGACAATTTTATTCTTATTTCAAAAATTTATTTTACTTAGTTTTGTATGAAAACTTGTTTAGGTCATAGTTAGTGTTTCATAAAAGCTTCTTATTTTGTTCTTTTTGCAAATAAAATTTTATGAAAAATACCTTCTGTTAACTTAGTTGTTTTACTTTGTATTTTCTGTTAATTTATTAGTTTAGTGTTTTAATTGTTGTTAAGTTTTTACTTAGGAAAAAACTGTTTTGTGGTATGTCTTAGAGTTTTCTTTACTAGTTTTGTTGTGTAGTTTTCCTTTGTTTTTATTCGGTGTCCCTTGTTGTTTTGCAATTTATTTGTTGGTTTATTATGAGTGTTAGAATTGCTTGCTAGTATGTTTGCTTATGAATGCTATGTTTGACTATATAGATTTTCAACGGAGTGATGAATAGTTCTACTAAGTCATTATTCTGAGAGCGTTGTAATCTTCATCAAGTAATACCAGGCAAGTTCACTTTGACCATGTTTTCCATACCTATGTTTATTTGCATGTAGTAGCACCCTTTCAACAATCCCTCCAGTAGTGTTATTGAATCTTGTAGTTGAGTAGAATGCATGAGGTAGAAACCCATCTCCCTGTTACCAAACCTAGGACGTTATATAGTTTTAATGCTACGCTATAGTAGACGGGGTTTGGTATGAGTGCATGAGAGTAGTGTGAAGAAGGAGGACTCTATGTTAATGGCGACAACTTCATGATGGCACCGGCAAGGACTGCATCTTCAGGACTCCTCAAGATTTTCAGACTCGAGACAAGAATTCAATACACACTACTGGGTGAAGGACGGTTGACGGGCACCCTGGAGAAACCAGTGGTTGGCCGGGATGCATGGAGAAGCGCCATGACATCTTGCGGAAAGCTTCACCGAGACTCAAAGAGACGGAAGAATACTTCATGCCCGGAAGCTTACCTGTGCAACCACAAGTCACTATGGGCTCTGGCTTGGTTGACCTTAGTTGTGACTCTGGCTGGGACGGTGCAAGCAGATGTAGAACTACGGTAGGATTGGATGAGCACCGGACAGTGGTCAGAGGAACTCTTCGGAAGACCATGTTTCGGTCATCTTGTTCTCAAACACCTTGAAGTGCGAGAATGTAAAGAGAGGGATAGAATCTTGCGGGTAAAGTGTACAAACCTCTGCAGAGGGTTAAAACCTAATCGATTAGCCGTGTCCCCGGTTACGGACAATTTGAGCCTCTGGACTTGGATCTATCTCGGAACTCTCAACACCGGACTGATAACATAATTGTGGGCAACTTATGATGATTTGGATATGAGACATCGGTTGGCGGAACCATGTCATGATAGAAAACTCCGTAGTACAGACTCCTGATATTCCTTTATTGTAGGGAAAATAAAACCAGCTTTTACGCAAAAACATCAGACACAGAGCCACAAAGCCATATTGCATATAGAATAGTATTATCATCTGCTTTCTCATATTGTGATCTTGCCGGTACATTCAATGTACTGTCCTACACGGCTGCAACGTCTCATTTTGCAGATATGTTCCTTCCGACGAGTAAGAGTACGGTACAGGGTTACGGTCTACACTCAACCTGCCGATGGCGTTGATGGGACTCCTGTGACGCCCCGGGCCGATGCGCCAGGTGTCTTCCAGTTATTCGCTGTCGTTGCCATGTCATTCGCTTGCGTGTTGCATATTGTCTTGTCATCATGTGCATTGCATCTTCATGTTTTCAAAACTTGCATCCGTTCGGGTTCCCCCAGTTCCGTCCGTTGTCCGTTCTGACCCAGACACACTTGCACGCGCCCGCGGCAGCTCCAAAATATTATTTTATAAGTGGCCACAAAATGTTCTCGAAATGGGTTGAAACTTGGCGTGCGGTCTTATTATAGTGTAGGTAGGCCGCCTACCAAGTTTTACCGCATTCGGAGTTCGTTTGATGCCCCAACGTATAACTATAGCGACATTATAGTCGGTCAAAACGTCGGACGTTTTCGGTCTCCGAAAACAGTTGCTGGGCTTTCCCCCTCTTTCCTCCCTAGACCATCTACACAGTGCACTACCTACCGCCAGGCCTAGTCTAACCTCTCTCGTCAGCCTGCGGCCCTCCTCGCGCGCGTGTCCGAAAGCTGTCCCGGACCCAAACCCTAGCCATCCCTGCCTATATATGGACACCCCCTTCCAAATTGGGTAGCCTAGCCCTTCCCCTACCTCCCTACCGCCTTCCTGCTCAAATTCCATGCCACCAACCTCCCCCCCTCGTTTTCTGATGCCAGCCACCGTCGTCCCGCCACTTGGCGAGCCTCTACTGGCCGCGCCGCCACCTGAGACCTCTAGCGCCCCCCGGACCAGTGGCAAGCCGCCACGCGTCGCCCTTGCCCCTCCCTCGCACCTCCAGCCGCGCGGGCCCGCCGGAACCCATCCGTGGCCCGCCCCGGGCCGATCTGGGGCCGAGGCGCCCGCACCGCGCCTCCTCGCCCGCTTCCCCGCCGCAAAGCGCCGCCCACCAGAGCGCGCCCCTCCTCGTCGCCCCGCCACCGCCGGATGGCTCCGCCGCTGCCGAGCCTCAGGCCAGCTCCGCCGCCCCTCCTCTACATGTCCCTGCCTCTCCCTAACATCTCTCCTCTCCCTGCAGTGCTCCTCGCCGCCGCCGCCATGGAGTTCGTCGTTGGCTCCCTGCTGCCCCCACCGCCCGGATCCGGCCCCCACCGCCCGGATCCATCCATCCCCGATGGGATCTGCCTCCCTCCTCCGCCGGACACACGCCAAGCCACCGCCGTCGTCCCGCTCCGCGCGGAGGAGCGCCGCCGCCCGCTCGACCCCGCCGGCGCCCGTTGACCGCGTCGACCCCGCGTGGGCCGGCTTCACACCCCAAAGCCCACCCTTCTCCAGCGGCCTGCTCCAGCGCCCCCTGGGCCGCCTCCACCGACCTGGGCTCAGCCCAGCTAGGTGAGCTGCAAGCCGCTAAGTGGGCTGTCTCAGATATGGCCCGAGACATTTTTTTCCGCAGATCGTTTTGATATTAATCCTGAGACTGCAGTTTTTACAAAAAAACCCTCTAACTTCATGCATTTAATAACTTCACAACCGTGCATCGGATGTAAATAATTTATATATGTAAAATTACTAGAATTTCATCTAGTTTATAATATCCAACTTTCATGCATGTTTAAAATGTTGTTTGTGTCAATTTGCTCCTATGTCATGTTAAAATGCTTTAATTCATAATTAAATAACCGTAGCTCCAAACCTAATAAACTTTATATGTAAATGGGGTAGAAAAATTCCTAGTTTAACATGGTGGCCTTACTTTGCATGTTTAACAACTGTAAAATATGGTTTAGGGCAGAACAGTACCAAACCTTAAAATATGCATATGAGGATTTTCCGGAATTGTTGTTCATTGTTTCCGGCCTCATTTAAACTTGACTAGATAGGTAGTTTTACTTTGATTCGCCTCTTGCCATGTTAATCAACATTTAATATTGTTGGGTACATAAACAAGATCGAACTAAATAACTTGATGTGGTGTTTCGTCAATATGCGACCATATTGAGCTCCACTTAATTTGTAGGATTGCTTGTGCACTTTGCCATGCCATGCTTCATTAATCCGGACATGCGTCATACTTGGTTGTGCATCATGCCATGTTCATGTGATGGTTGTTTTACTTTGTTGTTTGCTTCTTTCCGGTGTTGCTTCTTCGGGTTGGTTCTGTTAACGTCGCGTTTGTGAGGATTCGTTCGACTACGTCCGTTTATCTTCTTCTTGGACTCGTTCTTCTTCCTTGCGGAATTTCAGGCAAGATGACCATACCCTCGAAATCACTTCTATCTTTGCTTGCTAGTTGCTCGCTCTATTGCTATGCCTATGCTACGATACCTACCACATGCTTTATCATGCTTCCCATATTGCCATGTCAAACCTCTAACCCACCTTGTCCTAGCAAACCGTTGTTTGCCTATGTTACCGCTTTGCTCAGCCCCTCTTATAGCGTTGTTAGTTGCAGGTGAAGATTGGAGTTTGTTCCTTGTTGGAACATGGATATTTTGTTGGGATATCACAATATCTCTTATTTAATTAATGCATCTATATACTTGGTAAAGGGTGGAAGGCTCGGCCTTATGCCTGGTGTTTTGTTCCACTCTTGCCGCACTAGTTTCCGTCATATCGGTGTTATGTTCTCGGATTTTGCGTCCTTACACGGTTGGGTTATAATGGGAACCCCTTGACAGTTTGCCTTGAATAAAACTCCTCCAGAAATTCCCAACATTGTTTTTACCATTCGCCACCTAGCCCCTTTTTCCCTTGAGTTCTGCAAACTCAAGGGCCATCTTCATTTAAACCCCCCGGGCCAGTGCTCCTCTGAGTGTTGGTCCGAAATGGGCAGCCTGCTGGGCCACCTCGGGGAAACTCGAGGGCTGGTTTTACTCGTAGCTTGACCTATCTAAGTGTGCCCTGAGAACGAGATATGTGCAGCTCCTATCGGGATTTGTCGGCACATTCGGGCGGTGTTGCTGGACTTGTTTTACCATTGTCGAGGATGTCCTTGTAACCGGGATGCCGAGTCTGATCGGATTGTCTTGGGAGAAGGAATATCCTTCGTTGACCGTGAGAGCTTGTGATGGGCTAAGTTGGGACACCCCTGCAGAGATTTGAACTTTTGGAAGTCGTTCCCGAGGTTATGGGAAGATGGGAATTTGTTAATGTCCGGTTGTAGAAAACCTGAAGTTTATCTTAATTAAAATGCACCAACAACGTGTGTAACCGTGATGGTCTCTTCTCGGTAGAGTCTGGGAAGTGAACACGGTGTTGGAGTTATGCTCAACATAGGTTGTTTTAGGATCACTTCTTGATCATTGATTTCTCGACCGTTCTTTGCCTTCTCTTCGCGCTCTCATTTGCGTAGGTTAGCCACCATATATGCTAGTCGCTTGCTGCGGCTCCACCTCATACCTTTTACCCTTCCTATAAGCTTAAATAGTCTTGATCGCGAGGGTGTGAGATTGCTGAGTCCCGTGACTCACAGATACTTCCAAAACCAGTTTGCAGGTGCCGATGAAATCGTGCAGGTGACGCAACCGAGCTCAAGGAGGAGCTCGATGAAGATCTTGTCCATTGTGTTGTTTCGTTTCAGTCGATCAGTAGTGGAGCCCAGTTGGGACGATCGGGGATCTGTGTAGCTTTTGGGGTAGTCTTCTTTTATTTTGGGTTTCGTAGTCGGACCTTGTGTGTTTCTCGATGATGTAATGTTATATTCATGTCATTCTGTGAAGTGGCGATTGTAAGCCAACTATGTATCCCTTTCCCTTATCTATTACATGGGTTGTGTGAAGATTACCTCACTTGCGATATTGCTTTCAATGCGGTTATGCCTCTAAGCCGTGCTTGGACATGTGGGAGATATAGCCGCATCGAGGGCGTTACAAGTTGGTAATCAGAGCCTTCCTCGACTTTAGGAGCCCCCTGCTTGATCGAATCGCTGGCATTGTTGAGTCTAGAAAATGTTTTGAGTCATTTAGGAATTATATATATCGGAGAGTTAGGAATTCTTTTTACTCCTCAGTCCCTTCGTCGCTCTGGTGAGGCATCCTGACGTAGAGTTTTTGACTCTTCTCTTCTCAAATTTCACTAAAAAAATTTAGGATCATGCGGGTATCTTGGAATCGTTCCGATGGTTTTGTGACGAGAACATTGTTCTTGGTGCCTCCTGACATTTAGGGGTTGTGGCAGTGTCCCGGGGAGTTGAGCTCCGAGGTGTTGTCGTCACAATTTTATCATTGCTGTTCTGGAATACCTGAGTTCGCCGCCATCGAAAATCTCTTTTATGCAGTTTTTTGTGAGATAACCTCGACGCCACCCAGTACTGGGGCGGGAGTTCGGGAGTATTGCCATAACTTGTATAACAGATGCTTTTCGAAGGTTGAGGTAAACAATTTCCGAAGGTTTCTTGGTTATGTGTTGAAGGATGGATACAGCTGGATGTTGGATTTGTTAGTTTTGGGTGAGATATTATGCTTCCCCTGTATCCCCAACACCTGATTGCATGACCAGAAAATTTCGGGAGTTCATAAGTGGGAATTCAAGTAGCTCTTAGGATATCTATTCGACAATTGTATGATATGAAATTGGGGTTCGACGTCTAGTGGTCCGCCTATCCACGGTTGGTTTTACAATGGTCTCGTTGTGTCTTAAAGAGTCCTTGGCTATGCCGAGTCGGGGACGCTTCGTATGTCATGTGCACTGCCTTGTACATGATGGTGCTGTACGATCGAGCCCGTGTAGGCCCCACCATGAAAACTTCGGACGAAATCTCTATCATATGTTTGTTCCGGCTTATTCTGCAAGCCAATCCTTTGTTTTTGTTTTGAGTTGTGGTATTCGAGTTGCTTCAAAGTCAAATGTTGATTCCATACCTCCCCCAAATGGTGTTCTCATACTCCGATGTGAATACTAATCCTTCTCGATAATCGAGATTGTCATATCACTCCTTTTCACCGGTGTGTTTCTCTTCAAGTGGATCCGATCATTTCAACATCCGCAAGATCAAGTATCAGTTTCTTCTGAACGGTGTTTGTTTCATCCGTCTCCAAGTTGCCTTTTTTTTCCCGCCCACCCACCCTGTGTTCTTCAAGGACTCAGAATTCTTATTCAACTATCATGTTATTGATGAGAAGTCTCTCCATTCTTTTCCGTCAATGTTCTTAACCGACGGTTCTCACGAAGATTCTAACGGAGCATCAAGTTCGTCACTCTTCACTCATTTTCTTCTCCGGTGTTACCAAATCAAGCTTTGGTGTTGATCATATCCCGTTTCCTTGTTTCAAATACCTTCTCATGCCGGTGCACCTCTTAATCATTCCCCGCTTGCTATTCATTGTTCCGGAGTGCTAAAGATATCTCAGAAGGCTCGTATTCTCATTCAAGATCCGTTCAACCTATTTTCGAGGGTGTTATCTCATTCAAACCATTTAATTCAACCGGTGAATTCTCCTTTTCAAGTAATCGTTCTACGGTGTTTCTTTTGAGTGGGCCCTAACCCACATGTCTTTTTCCAGGATCTTACCTGACTCTTCTAATTTTATCGGAGCTTCTCAAATTCTCTCCAAAGTTTGACGTAAGAATGAATTATCATCAGTCAAATGCCTTTCTCCAAGATCTTTCAAAATCTTTTCATCGTTGGATCAACCTTTCTATTCTTCATTCCGGAGTGCCTCTACAATGGTGTTTCTCGTCATCATTCTTAGGTTTTGAAGACCGAAGAAGACTTTTCCTCCATATCTATCTGCTCTCTCAGAGATTCATGGCTCTAGCTTGATGTCATCCTCTCATAACTGTTTTTGATAGTGAGAATTCTTTTCACCTATCAGGAGCAATTCAAGAGTCTTCTCAGTTTGATTATCCGGAGTCCATCATTTCAGGTTATTCATTCTCAGCTTCCAGTTATCATTCTCCAATCTTACCGGCGCGTCGTTCAAGTGATCTCTAATCAGTTCATGATCCCTTCGTTCTCATGTATCTAGATTGTCTCAAGTATCTTCGTTCTTTTTATAATTCTTCCCGATGTTTCTTTATCTTTACTTTGTTCATTTAAATTCTTACGGTGATTCATTCAAGAGTTCTCTTCCTTGGTTATCATATCAATTTATTCGTTCTTCCAAATTCTTATGGTGGTTCTTCCAAGATTTTGTCTTCCTTCGTTCATCATATCAATTTATTCGTTGTTTCAACCCGACCGGTGATTCATTGAAAACTTTCTCAACTTTGCGCGATATCTCTCTTAATCTTTTCTACGAGAATAAGTAGTATGCCAAATCCGTTGTTTGTCATCAATTTAAATTGGTGAAGGATACGCATAACGTAATCCTTATTCTTGTTCATCCAAGTGATTAATTCCCTATTCCGGGGGTTCATCAAATTCTCGATTCAAGTTGTCCATATTTCTTTTCCGGAGCTCAAAGTTATTTCAATTATATCATTCCAAAGATCCATCTAATCATTGCAAAGATTCACCTTGTGTTTTCAACTTCTCTTTCTTCTCGTCTCCTTTTTCATATCAATCCAATCTTTTTCTGGAAGTGGCAGGCCGTCACCTCATAATTTGGAGATGTATTCCATAACACCATATCAAGTTTATGCTTTTCGTTTTGATAATCCAACAAATCCATTCCAGCAATTGTTGTAAGCATGCTCTCTCAAGATCTTGTTCCCCTCCGTCCATTCCGTTCCGTTCTTTCATTTCTTCCGGAGGCTTTATGATGTTGCTCTCTTCAACCCATCTTCTTGTTTTGACAGGATCGTGTTCTTTTCGTGATTATCCATTTAACCGGGGTGTTGTGCCCTCTGCTCAAGTTCTTTTCATCTTATCAAGTCTTGCATAATTTTTCAACCGGAGTGCTGCTCGAAGTTGTTCTTCCTCGTTACTCTTCCCTACCGGAGTGCTTTCAACTTTGTCTTCTTCGTTGCATTATTCCTTTCAATTTGTTCAACCTCTCATGGCTCATGGTTTCACTCGTTTATCAAAGAAGGAACTTTATTTTACCTCTTCCTCTTCCGTTTCTCCCAAGTGCCATCCTAGATCTCGGGACGAGATCCTCTCATAGTGGTGGAGTGTTGTGACGCCCCGGGCCGATGCGTCAGGTGTCTTCCAGTTATTCGCTGTCGTTGCCATGTCACTCGCTTGTGTGTTGCATCTTGTCTTGTCATCATGTGCATTGGATCTTCACGTTTTCAAAACTTGCATCCGTCCGGGTTCCCCCAGTTCCGTCCGTTGTCCGTTCTGACCCAGACACACTCGCACGCGCCCGCGGCACCTCTGAAATATTATTTTATAAGTGGCCGGAAAATGTTCTCGGAATGGGTTGAAAGTTGGTGTGCGGTCTTATTATAGTGTAGGTAGGCCGCCTGGCAAGTTTTATCGCATTCGGAGTTCGTTTCATGCCCCAACGGATAACTATAGCGACATTATAGTCGGTCAAAACGTCGGACGTTTTCGGTCTCCGGAAACAGTTACCAGGCTGCACTCCTCTTCTCTCATCTCGGCCCAACCTCTTTTCACAACCCACCCGCAGCCCACCTAAACCCCCCTCCGTTTCGGACCGTCAGATCGCGATTGGAGGCTCCAAAACGCTCCTCAAACCCCCTAAACCCAAAGCCTAGCCATCCCTGCCTATATATGGACACCCCCTTCCAAATTAGGCAGCCTAGCCCTTCCCCTACCTCCCTGCCGCCTCCCTCCTCAAATTCCGTGCCACCAACCACCCCCCCCTCATTTTCCGGTGCCAGCCACCGTCGTCTCGCCACTTGGCGAGCCTCTAATGGCCGCGCCGCCACCTAAGACCTCCAGCGCGCCCCCCGGACCAGTGGCAAGCCGCCACGCGTCGACCTAGCCCCTCCCTCGCGCCTCCAGCCGCGCGGGCCCGCCGGAACCCATCCGCGGCCTGCCCCGGGCCGATCTGGGCCCGAGGCGCCCGCACCGCGCCTCGCCTGCTCGCCCGCTTCCCCGCCGCCAAGCGCCGCCCGCCAGAGCGTGCCCCTCCTCGTCACCCCGCCACCGCCGGCTGGCTCCGCCACTGCCGAGCCTCAGGCTAGCTGCACCGCCCCTCCTCTACATCTCCCTGCCTCTCCCTAACCTCTCTCCTCTCCCCTGCAGTGCTCCTCGCCGCCGCCGCCATGGATTTCGTCGTTGGCTCCCTTCTGCCGCCCTACTCCGGCGACGGATCCGGCGGGATCCGGCCCCCACCGCCTGGATCCATCCATCCCCGATGGGATCTGCCTCCCTCCTCCACCAGACACACACCAAGCCACCGCCGTCGTCCCGCTCCGCGTGGAGGAGAGCCGCCGCCCGCTCGACCCTGACGGCGCCCGTTGACCGCGTCGACCCCGCATGGGCCGGCTTCACACCCCAAAGCCCACCCTTCTCCAGCGGCCCGCTCCAGCGTCCCCTGGGCCGCCTCCACCGACCTGGGCTGAGCCTAGCTAGGTGAGCTGCAAGCCGCTAAGTGGGCTGTCTCAGATATGGCCCGAGACATGTTTTTTTTGCAGATCGTTTTGATATTAATCCTGAGACTGCAGTTTTTACAGAAAAACCCTCTAACTTCATGCATTTAATAACTTCACAACCGTGCATCGGATGTAAATAATTCATATATGTAAAATGACTAGAATTTCATCTAGTTTCATAATATCCAACTTTCATGCATGTTTAAAATGTTTAAAATTCTGTTTGGGTAAATTTGCTCCTATGTCATGCTAAAATGCTTTAATTCATAACTAAATAACCGTAGCTCCAAACCTAATAAACTTTATATGTAAATGGGGTAGAAAAATGCCTAGTTTAACATGGTGGCCTTACTTTGCATGTTTAACAACTCTTAAATATGGTTTAGGGCAGAACAGTACCAAACCTTAAAATATGCATATGAGGATTTTTCAGAATTGTTGTTCGTTGTTTCCGGCCTCATTTAAACTTGACTAGATAGGTAGTTTTACTTTGCTTCACCTCTTGCCATGTTAATCAACATTTAATATTGTTGGGTACATAAACAAGATCGAACTAAATAACTTGATGTGGTGTTTCGTCAATATGCAACGGAGTTGCATATTGAGCTCCACTTAATTTGTAGGATTGCTTGTGCACTTTATCATGCCATGCGTCATTAATCCGGACATGCATCATACTTGGTTGTGCATCATGCCATGTTCATGTGATGGTTGTTTTACTTTGTTGTTTTCTTCTTTCCGGTGTTGCTTCTTCGGGTTGGTTCTGTTAACGTCGCGTTTGTGAGGATTCGTTCGACTACGTCCGTTTATCTTCTTCATGGACTCGTTCTTCTTCCTTGCGGAATTTCAGGCAAGATGACCATACCCTCGAAATCACTTCTATCTTTGCTTGCTAGTTGCTCGCTCTATTGCTATGCCTATGCTACGATACCTACCACATGCTTTATCATGCTTCCCATATTGCCACGTCAAACCTCTAACCCACCTTGTCCTAGCAAACCGTTGTTTGCCTATGTTACCGCTTTGCTCAGCCCCTCTTATAGCGTTGTTAGTTGCAGGTGAAGATTGGAGTTTGTTCCTTGTTGGAACATGGATATTTTGTTGGGATATCATAATATATCTTATTTAATTAATGCATATATATACTTGGTAAAGGGTGGAAGGCTCGGCCTTATGCCTGGTGTTTTGTTCCACTCTTGCCGCCATAGTTTCCGTCATATCAGTGTTATGTTCCCGGATTTTGCGTTCCTTACACGGTTGGGTTATAATGGGAACCCCTTGACAGTTCGCCTTGAATAAAACTCCTCCAGCAATGCCCAACATTGGTTTTACCATTCGCCACCTAGCCCCTTTTTCCCTTGAGTTCTACAAACTCAAGGGTCATCTTTATTTAAACCCCCCGGGCCAGTGCTCCTCTGAGTGTTGGTCCGAAATGGGCAGCCTGCGGGGCCACCTCGTGGAAACTAGAGGGCTGGTTTTACTCGTAGCTTGACCTATCTGAGTGTGCCCTAAGAACGAGATATGTGCAGCTCCTATCGGGATTTGTCGGCACATTCGGGCGGTGTCCTGGACTTGTTTTACCATTGTCGAGGATGTCTTGTAATCGGGATGCCGGGTCTGATCGGATTGTCTTGGGAGAAGGAATATCCTTCGTTGACCGTGAGAGCTTGTGATGGGCTAAGTTGGGACACCCCTACAGGGATTTGAACTTTCTAAAGCCGTGCCCGCGGTTATGGGCAGATGGGAATTTGTTAATGTCCGGTTGTAGAAAACCTGAAGTTTATCTTAATTAAAATGCACCAACCACGTGTGTAACCGTGATGGTCTCTTCTCGGCGGAGTCCGGGAAGTGAACACGGTGTTGGAGTTATGCTTGACGTAGGTTGTTTTAGGATCACTTCTTGATCATAGATTTCTCGACCGTGATTTGCCTTCTCTTCTCGCTCTCATTTGCGTAGGTTAGCCACCATATATGCTAGTCACTTGCTGCAGCTCCACCTCATACCTTTTACCCTTCCTATAAGCTTAAATAGTCTTGATCGCAAGGGTGTGAGATTGATGAGTCCCCGTGACTCACAGATACTTCCAAAACCAGTTTGCAGGTGCCGATGAAATCATGCAGGTGACGCAGCCGAGCTCAAGGAGGAGCTCGATAAAGATCTTGTCCATTGTGTTGTTTCATTTCAGTCGATCAGTAGTGGAGCCCAGTTGGGACGATCGGGGATCTGTGTAGCTTTTGGGGTAGTCTTCTTTTATTTTGGGTTCCGTAGTCGGAACTTGTGTGTTTCTGGATGATGTAATGTTATATTCATGTAACTGTGTGAAGTGGCGATTGTAAGCCAGCTATGTATCTCTTTCCCTTATGTATTACATGGGTTGTGTGAAGATTACCTCACTTGCGACATTGCTTTCAATGCGTTTATGCCTATAAGTCGTGCTTCGACACGTGGGAGATATAGCCGCATCGAGGGCGTTACAACTCCCCACCCGATTGTTTGTTTCCGCTCAGACTTATGAGGTATATATCAGTTTTACGTTATTTATACATGTGATTGCACTTTGATATATACATTGATGTACTGTGTGTGCCAGCATACCGATCCAGGGATGGCACAGATACACAGAGGCTTGACCGTCTTAGGTCGGGTCGCTGCAACACTTCAGTGTGCCAGAGGACAAGTCCCTTTTACTTACCTTGGCCTCCCATTGGGAATATATAAACCAACTGTAGAACAATGTCTCCCTCTTGTTAACAGGATTGCAAAGAGATTGGTAGGTATCTCTATTTTCATGACTCGAGCTGGAAAATTGCTCCTGGTCAAGTCAGTACTTACATCATTATCAATCTTCTTTATGTGTTGTCTGGACATCCCTATTACCATAAAGAAACAGATAATAAAATACCTGAGGCATTGTCTATCGAGAAACTCGGACATGGAGGATCGCAGACCTGCATTGGTGGCCTGGCATACTGTGTGTAGACCAAAAGATCAGGGAGGCTTAGGAGTTTTGCATATTTATACGCACAACAAAACACTACTCATGAAGAATCTTCACAAATTCTTCAACAAACATGACATTCCCTGGGTCAACCTGATTTGGGAAACTTACTATAATGATGGGAAATTACCAGGACACATCATGGTAGGTTCATTCTGGTGGAAATCCAATTTAGCTCTCATTGATCAGTACAAAGCTATTGCTAGATGTAATGTGGGAGATGGTGTCAGTGCAATTTTTTGGGATGATTTATGGCATCAGTCAGTACTCAAACACAAATTCCAACACTTATACTCCTTTGTCAGAAATACACAACTGAATATTCAACAAGCTCTGCAAACTGAATACTTACATGATCTCTTCTATCTCCCATTGACAACAGAAGCATATGAGGAGTTTTTACAAATGGAGGATATCTGCATCTCTATGAGGCAATCTGAATACTTGAATTCATTGGACACATGGAGCTACATTTGGGGGAATGAATACTATTCATCCATCAAAGCATATTAAGTATTAATTGGTCATAAGTAGACTCCCCACACTTCCATTGGATTTGGCAGACTTCATGCCAGCCAAAACACAAAGTATTCTTTTGGCAACTGCTCCATGATAGAGTCAACACAAGAAATCTTCTTAGAAGAAAGAGTTTTGTGTTGGAGGCATATAACTGTGAAGTAAGAGGATGTCAATAGGAAGAAACATTACATCATCTATTCTGGGGTTGTCCCTTTGTTCAACAATGCTGGGACTTTATATGTCCAACAAGAACACCAAACTTGTCTGTGTTAGAAGCATTTCAAGATCTCAAGGACAAGCTAATTTACCCATTCTACATGGAGATCATCATTCTTGGAGCATGGGCCATCTGGATAACTAGAAATAATAAGATTTTTGAAAACATTGCACCATCATTCCAAGGATGGAAGTTCATTTTCCTGGAGGAACTCAAGCTTTTAAAATTCAAGATGAAGAAAAAGCATGAGAGATAATTCTCTGTTTGGCTTGATGCCCTGTTGTAATTTTCTTTTTATAGGCTAGTTTTTTCTTCTTTCTCTCTTCCTCTTTTTCCTTTCTTTCTTTTCTTTTTTCTTCCCTTTTTCTAAAGGCTTAGATCAAGCCTTTGAGACTACTTGTACTTTGCTCTTTTAATTTATAAAAATTGCAGTGGGGTTTTACCCACTGTTTATAGTCAAAATAATATAGTTATTTTGTTGAGTTTGCTCCCACTACTATTGATGAGAAGAAATTTGCTTATGTGGTGAGTAACAAAATTTCTATGCTTATGCATCATGAAAAGAGTGCTTTATGTTATAGTTATATTGTTGAATTCATTCATGATGCTACTGAAAATTATTATGAGAGGGGGAACATATGCTTTTATATATTGCAATAATATCAAGTTCCCTCTCTTTATGTTGAAAGTTTTGAAGTTGCACTTGTTTTTCCTTCCTATGCTAGTTGATTCTTGCTCCCATAAATTATTTGCTCACAAAATCCCTATGCATAGGAAGTGGGTTACACTTAAATGTGCTTGCCATGTGTTTCATGATGCTCTCTTCATGTTTCAATTCTTATCTTTTATGCGGGCATCATTGAAATCATCATGCCTAGCTAAAAGGCATTAAAGAAAAGCGCTTGTTGGGAGACAACCCAATATTTATACCTACTGTTTTTGTGTGTTTACATGATTAAGCTACTGTAGTAATCACATTTTATAGCTTTTGTTTCAATAAAGTGCCAAGTAAAGCCTTTGGGATTGTGTGGATGATAGTTGACTTGATTATGTGCAAAAACTGAAACTTTTGTGCCAGTCCATGAATTTCTAAAATTCACTGGAACGTGCTTTTGATCTGAATTTTTTATAGGTGACACTACTAGGGAAAACCCTAGTAGTAGTGCTAGTTTTATAGCTACTAGTAGCTTTTGTACAAGCGCTACCAGTAAGGCGCTACAGCTAACTGGTAGCAGTAGCGCTGGTTTTCCAGCGCTACTGCTATATCTTGTTAGCAGTAGCACTTGGTAGGGAAAAGCGCTACTGATAATAGTAAGTAGCAGTAGCGTTTCTTTTGAAAAGCGCAACTACTGAATTTTCCTATATTTTTGAAAATGCAGCTTATTGTCACTGTATTTGTATAGGTTTTATATACAGTACTTTCATCATATGATTTTATGATCATGATTAGTTAGTATATACAACAGTGTGTGAAATGAATGTGGATTAGGTTCAAGTGGAGGCAACATGTGGTGGATGTCGAAAGTATACTACTAATCCAAAATTGATCTAGTTTGGATTAGTAGTACTTTCGATGTGCACCCCATGTTGCCTCCACTTGAATCTAATCCATGTTCATTTCACCCACTGATATATATAATAACTCATCATGCACATATAACAACTTAGCATCATGCATCTTCATAATAATAAATAACTCATCATTGGTATCATAATAACAAGTAGTACTCATCATCACACAACTTCTACTTGTTATCATAATAATAAGTCATACTCATCATCATCATAGTCATCTAACCAACCCTACTTAATTGTTCTTAGCACATGATCATGAGTATTAGCTAGGACCTAACTACCCTCTCTAAGGTAAAATAGCATAAAAGAAGATAGGCCCAGACTCTCCATTATGGAGAATGGAGATTATCCTGTCTCCAATTCTTGTGCTTCGCTCAATGTTGCTTCCAAGTAGCTCCCTACGACTGTCCATACATTTTCCAATCTTTGATTGTCATGTCTTCATTGGTTTTAGAAATGCGATATGAACAGTAGTGAAGCCTGGGCAGACCTGGCCGTAGCTAATAACATCAAGGTGACCTTTCGAAAACATGAGATGAGGCACACAATCCTTCGGGATTTTCTGTTGAAAAACATAGTAATAATGTCGTAGTTAGCAATGTAGTTTAGCTTTAGAAGAATTTATGCAAAAGATGCATGCATGTTGTAATAGTAAAAAAATCTTACCATGCCATCTCCATAGATGTTACCGTAGTTCAACACGTGCACTGGTGGCACGTATTGACCATAATGTGCAGGAGTATGATAATTGATATTGTAATTCTCAACAACAATAATAAATGAGATAAGATGATCTTTCTCCTAATAAGTTAATTCTGCGCCATCGGTGTAGTAGGTTTTGTCTACCATCTTTCATGCATTCTTTGAAGAATGAAAATAAGCTATTAATGGAAATAAGATGTCAGCTATTTTGAAATAAATAATATAAATTACTTAATAACTATGTTTGAGAAACTCACATAGCGGTAGAATTGGAAGCGTATCAACAAGGACCCGAATGTCCATATTATCTTCATCGATGTCAGGATCACCAAGATCCAAGGTGATAATCATACCCTCTTGAAAATCATACATATTGCAAAGTGCTTCCCAAGTCGGGCAACCAAAATGGGATACGCTCCCAGAATTGTATAGATTTACAGCAAAATCCATACCATGATGGGTCCTTAGGTGAACTATCTTTGTTTCCATACTTTCATGATCTTCAAAATTCATCCTCTCCAAGACATAGCGTCTTGCATGGCATGGGATACGCTATTCGAATTGTAGAAGACAAAAATTACATGTTGAAGAAGCAGAACTCGTGCTTAATTATGAAAAACACTTGTTGTTGTTGCATACTGTTTCAACATTGAAGGTCTTGTTGGTAAACATAGCGTGCAATTTCAAAAAAATTCCTACGCTCATGCAAGATCTATCTAGGAGATGCATAGCAATGAGAGGGGGAGAGTGTGTCCATGTACCCTCATAGACCCAAAGCGGAAGTGTTTGACAACGCAGTTGATGTAGTCGAACTTCCTCTAGATCCGACCGATCAAGCACCGAACGTACGACACCTCCGAGTTCTGCACATGTTCAGCTCGATGACGTCCCTCGTCCTCTTGATCTAGCAAAGGTGTCGAGGAAGAAGATGAGTTCCGTCAGAACGACGGCATGGTGACGGTGATGGTGACTTGATCCGTGCAGGGCTTCGCCTAAGCACTATGAAGAAATGATCGGAGGCATAAACTGTGGAGGGGGCGCCGCACACGGCTAACAATTGTTCGTCTATGCAAGGCGCCCCCTCCTCATATATATAGGTGGGAGGGAGGGAGGAGCAGCCATAGGAGGCGCCCAAGTAGGAGGAATCATACTTGGAGTCCCTCCGAAGCCGCGCGCGCCCCCTGCCATATATAACCGTGGGGGAAGGAAAGAGGGGGAGAGGGAAGGAAGTAGGAATCCTAATCCACACTTTCCTTGCCCTCCCCTCTTTCCTTCTCCTCCTCATAGGGCTGGCCTCTGTAGGGGCGCACCAGGGCTGGTGTGTTCCCTCACTTGGCCCAGAAGGCCTATATCTTTGTCGGGGGTGCCCGAAACTCCTTTCCGGTGACCTAATAAGTACCATGTACCCTCCAGAACACTTTCGGTGTCTGAATACTATCGTCCTATATATCAATGTTTACCTCTTGACCATTTCGAGACTCCTCTTCATGTCCGTGTTCTCATCCAGGACTCTGAACAACATTCGGTCAGCAAATCACATAACTCATATAATACTAAATTGTCATCGAATGTTAAGCGTGCGGACCCTACGGGTTCGAGAACTATGTAGACATGATCGAGACACCTCTCTGGTCAATAACCAATAGAAGAACATGGATACTCATATTGGTTCCTACATATTCTACGAGGATCTTTATCGGTCGAACCGTAATGACAACATACGTTATTCCCTTTGTCATTGGTATGTTACTTGCCCGAGATTCAATCGTCGGTATCTTCATACCTAGTTCAATCTTGTTACCGGCAAGTCTCTTTACTCATTCCGTAATACATCATCCCTCAACTAACTCATTATTCACTTTGCTTGCAAGGCTTCTTATGATGTGCATTACCGAGAGGGCCTAGAGATACCTCGCCGATTCTCAAAGTGACAAATCCTAATCTCGATCTATGCCAACCCAACAAACACCTTCGGAGATACTTGTAGAGCATCTTTATAATCACCTAGTTACGTTGTGACATTTGATGGCACACAAGGCATTCCTCCGGTATCTGGGAGTTGCATAATCTCATAGTCAAAGGAATATGTATTTGACATGAAGAAACCAACAACAATAAAACTGAATGATCATTATGCTAAGCTAACGGATGAGTCTTGTGCATCACATCATTCTCCTAATGATGTGATCCCATTATCAAATGACAACTCATGTCCATGGTTAGGAAACCTTAACCATCTTTGATCAACGAGCTAGTCAAGTAGAGGCTCACTAGGGACTCAATGTTTTGTCTATGTATTCACACATGTATTAAGGTTTCCGGTCAATACAATTCTAGCATAAATAATAAACATTTATCATGAATAAGGAAATATAAAATAACAACTTTATTATTTCCTCTAGGGAATATTTCCTTCAGGTCTCCTGGAGCTTAATGCTGAAGCGCCGACCTTCTACCAGGTGAGGCCTGTCGCACAGACCCCGGTCGTCGCTGCACCAGTCGCACTCCGCCGGGAGACTTTCATCTTTCGACGACGACATTTCCTATCTTCATAATTCAAAGATTAAACTTGTACAATTAAATATATGTACTATAAAAACTGTATTAGATCATTATTATTCATCATGGGTTGACTATCGGTCTGTCGAGTCTTTTCTTGAAAACTCTCAGCTCACGTGGGGTATACATTCGACCGTTGGTGATGGTCTCTCCTCCTTTCGTTCCCAAGTGCATTAAACGAATATGTCTAGCACACGGGAACGAAGGAGAAGCAACCCCCACGACAACAGTTGGGATTCTTCGTCCTCTCATATATGGTGGAGACTCTCCCTCACTGATTCCTCTCTTACATTTGCGCCCGTCGGTGATGGTCGTTACTCCTTCCCCTAGTCCATAACAAAGGTCTAGCAGAAGGAGAAGAAGGAGAAATGACCCCCACGACAACAGTCGGGATTCTTCGTCCTCTCTCATATATGGTGGACACACTCCCTCACTGATTTTTCGACCGTAGGTGCTGGTCGTTACTCCTCCTTCCCCTAGTGCATAACAAAGGTCTAGCACAAGGAGAACAAGGAGAAACGACCCCCACGAGAATAGTCGGGATTCTTCTTCTTCATATATGGTGCAGACTTTCTACCTTTGTTGACTGTCATGTATGGATCCTCGACAGACTTAAAGTCAACCCGAAATGTTGTTTAATTGTCTTTCTACAAAATCCGGGCGACTCGATATTTCCTACATATTCTAGCACAATTCATGCCAAAATTCATGAAAAAATCCGACATGACCTTTGCTAAAAGGACATATATCGAGCGCCTGAAATTTGCCAGAATGGAAATTAATCGACACTTCGGCTAAACATAGGCCGCACTGTGAGGTGTTCCCTGCAAACACAGGCCACTCATGTAGCTACTACTCTACTACACCTATCAAAACATCTACATCATCATCGACATGGGGATAGAGCTCTTTCTCACCTCGAGTTCGGAGGTGGTCAGTGATAACCCACAAGTATAGGGGATCAATTGTAGCCTCTTTTAATAAGTAAGAGTGTCGAACCCAACGAGGAGCTAAAGGTAGAACAAATATTCCCTCAAGTTCTATCGACCACCGATGCAACTCTACGCACGCTTGACGTTTGCTTTACCGGAAACAAGTATGAAACTAGAAGTACTTTGTAGGTGTTGTTGGATAGGTATGCAAGATAATAAAGAGCAAGTAAATAAAAAGTAGGGGTTGTTTAGATAAAGACACAACTAAGTTAGGTTTAGTAGAGAGTTTGTTGTTACAAGAAAGTTATTTGTCCCTAGGAAATCGATAACTAGACCGGTAATCATTATTGAAATTTTATATGAGGGAGAGGCATAAGCTAACATACTTTCTCTACTTGGATCATATGCACTTATGATTGGAACTCTAGCAAGCATCCGCAACTACTAAAGATTCATTAAGGTAAAACCCAACCATAGCATTAAAGTATCAAGTCCCCTTTATCCCATACACAAACAACCTACTTACTCGGGTCTGTGCTTCTGTCACTCACGCCACCTACCATAAGCAAATCATAAGCATATTGCAAACCCTACAGCGGGAATCCCTCACGCTTGCGCGACACGGAGAGCACCATAGGACAGCACCAATAATAAAACATACAACTCAAACCAATCACGATCATCAAATAGCCATTAGGACAAAACAGATCTACTCAAACATCATAGGATAGCCATACATCATTGGGAAATAATATATAGCGTTGAGCACCATGTTTAAGTAGAGATTACAGCGGGTAAGAGAGAGGTTACACCGCTGCATAGATGGGGGAAGAGTTGGTGGTGATGACGGTGAAGTTGTTGGTGAAGATGGCGGTGATGATGATGGCCCCCGGTGGCACTCCGGCGCCACCGGAAGCGAGGGGGAGAGGGCCCCCCTTCTTCTTCTTCTTCCTTGACCTCCTCCCTAGATGGGAGAAGGGTTTCCCCTCTGGTCCTTGGCTTCCATGGCGTGGGAGGGGCGAGAGCCCCTCCGAGATTGGATCTATCCCTCTGTCTCTCTCTGTTTCTGCGTTCTCTTCTGGCTCTGTTTCACCTTTTCGTATATATATGGAGATCCGTAACTCCGATTGGCCTGAAACCTTCGCCGTGATTTTTTTTCTGAATATTAGCTTTCTTGCGGCAAAAGAAGAGCGTCAACCGCCTTACGGTGGGCTCACGAGGGTAGGGGGCGCGCCCTAAGGGGGGGCGCCCCCTGCCTTGACCACCTCGGGCACTGGTTCGCGTTGATTTTCCTTCCAAATTTTCCATATTTTCCAAAAATAAGCTCCGTCCGTTTTTATCCCGTTTGGACTCCGTTTGATATGGATATTCTGCGAAACCAAAAACATGCAACAGACAGGAACTGGCACTGAGCACTGGATCAATATGTTAGTCCCAAAAATAATATAAAAAGTTGCCCAAAAGTATATGAAAGTTGAATAATATTGGCATGGAACAATCAAAAATTATATATACGACGGAGACGTATCAGCATCCCCAAGCTTAATTCCTGCTCGTCCTCGAGTAGGTAAATGATAAAAAAGATAATTTTGGATGTGGAATGGTACCTAGCATAATCTTGATCATATGTCTAATCATGGCATGAATATTAAGACATGAGTGATTCAAAGCAATAATCTATCCTTTGACATAAAGACAATAATATTTCAAGTATACCAACCAAGCAATTATGTCTTATTGAAATAACATAGCCAAAGAAAGCTCATCCCTACAAAATCATATAGTCTGGCTATGCTCCATCTTCACCACACAAAGCATTCACATCATGCACCACCCCGATGACAAGCCCAGCAATTGTTTCATACTTTTGACGTTCTCAAACCTTTTCAACTTTCACGCAATACATGAGCGTGAGCCATGGACATAGCACTATAGGTGGAATAGAATATGATGGTGGGGGTTATGTGGAGAAGACAAAAAGGAGAAAGTCTCACATCAACTAGGCGTATCAACGGGCTATGGAGATGCCCATTAATAGATATCAATGTGAGGAGTAGGGATTGCCATGCAACAGATGCACTAGAGCTATAAGTATATGAAAGCTCAAACTGAAACTAAGTGGGTGTGCATCCAACTTGCTTGCTCATGAAGACCTAGGGCATTTGAGGAAGCCCATCGTTGGAATATACAAGCCAAGTTCTATAATGAAAATTCCCACTAGTATATGAAAGTGATAACTCAAGAGACTCTCTATATGAAGAACATGGTGCTACTTTGAAGCACAAGTGTGGTAAAAGGATAGTAACATTGCCCCTTTTTCTTTTTTTTCTTTTTTTTGCGGGCTTCTTTGGCCCCCCTTTTTTTAGGCTTCTTTGGCCTCTCTTTTTTTTGGGCAATGCTCTAATAAGATGATCATCACACTTTTATTTACTTACAACTCGATATCTAGAATGAAGATATGACTCTATATGAATGCCTCCGGCAGTGTACCGGGATGTGCAATGATCTAGCGTAGCAATGACATCAAAAAACGGACAAGCCATGAAAACAACATGCTAGCTATCTTACGCTGATGCAAAGCAATATGACAATAAATGCTCAAGTCATGTATATGATGATGATGGAAGTTGCATGGCAATATATCTCGGAATGGCTATGGAAATGCCATAATAGGTAGGTATGGTGGCTGTTTTGAGGAAGGTATATGGTGGGTTTATGGTACCGGCAAAAGTTGCGCGGTACTAGAGAGGCTAGCAATGATGGAAGGGTGAGAGTGCGTATAATCCATGGACTCAACATTAGTCATAAAGAACTCACATACTTATTGCAAAAATCTATTAGTCATCGAAACAAAGTACTACGCGCATGCTCCTAGGGGGGTAGATTGGTAGGAAAAGACCATCGCTCGTCCCCGACCGCCACTCATAAGGAAGACAATCAATAAACACCTCATGCTCCGACTTCGTTACATAACGGTTCACCATACGTGCATGCTACGGGACATGCAAACCTCAACACAAGTATTTCTCAATTTCACAATTACTCAACTAGCATGACTCTAATATCACCACCTTTATATCGCAAAACTATTGCAAGAAATCAAACATATCATATTCAGCGATCTACAAGTTTATGTAGGATTTTATGACTAACCATGTGAATGACCAGTTCCTGTCATCTCTCTAAATAGATATAAGTTAAGGAAGAGAGTTTAATTCTTTCTACAAAATATATGTCCATGCTCTAACAAATATAAGTGAAGCAAAAGAGCATTCTGCAAATGGCGGTTGTCTAAGTAAAGATAAACACGCAATCCAAACTTCAAATGATATAAGTGAAGCACATGAAGCATTCTATAAAGCCATACTCAAAAAAATATAAGTGAAGTGCAAAGAGCATTCTATAAATCAACAAAGGACTATCTCATACCAGCATGGTTCACAAAAGAAAAATGAAAACCTAAATGCAAAAGACGCTCCAAGATTGCACATATCGCATGAACGAAACGAATCTGAAAACATACTGATATTTGTTGAAGAAAGAGGGGATGCCTTCCCAGCATCCCCAAGCTTAGACGCTTGAGTCTCCTTGAATATTTACTTGGGGTGCCTCGGGCATCCCCAAGCTTGAGCTCTTGCCTCTCTTCCTTCTTCTCACATCGAAACCTTCTCAATCATCGAACACTTCATCCACACAAAACTTAACAGAAAACTCGGTTAGATCCGTTAGTATAATAAAGCAAATCACTACTCTAAGTACTGTTGCAAACCAATTCATATTTTGTTTTTGCATTGTGTCTACTGTAATATAACTTTTTCATGGCTTAATCCACTAATATAAATTGATAGTTTCATCAAAACAAGCAAACTATGCATCAAAAACAGAATCTGTCTAAAACAGAACAGTCTTTAATAAGCTGAACATTCACCATCCTTCTGATACTTGAAAAATTCTACCAAAATTAGGAAAAATAAAAAATTTGTATATGAAGAGAGAGCAAAAAGAATCAGAACCATTTTACGTTCCAGCTAAAAATGTAAAATCACGCACTTCAGCCAAAGTTTCTGTCCTGCACCGTACAAACCATCAAGCAAATGTAAACATCCTAAAGGCAAACCTTGGCACATTATTTTTATAATACAATGGAATTGTACAAGGGGATAATTATTTTTGTTGAAAGGTTTCTGTAATTAAGATTCACAAAGTTCCCATGGGCATGAACAAAGTTCAAGGACGTCCCCCACTTTCACAATGCTCGTATCTCTCATTTTCACTTTTCTTTTAGAAAAAGTTTTGGGTTCCCCTCTTTATTTTTGTTGGTTTTAAACTATATGAAAGCACTCAACAGAAATAAATGACTCTCTAAAACTTCCGGGTTGTCTCCCTGGCAGCTCTTTTTTAAAGCCATTAAGCTAGGCATATAGTGCTCAAGTAGTGAATCCACCCGGATCCCAAGGTATATCAAAGCCAATTTGAATCAACAATGATTTGTAATTTAGTAGTGAGCACAAAGTAAAATATATCAAGCAATGACGAATTCTCTCTTCCTATGCATCGTCATGTCATAAAAGAACAATTCATGCACACATAGTAAAGGCCAATGCATAGTATAAACAGTTTCTTGCAATTTTTTCGTGTTGGAAACATAGAGAGGTGGAGATATAGTTCCTCTCTCATAATAATTGCAAGTAGGAGCAGCAAGCACATGCATATTACATCCATTAAAATCATCATGTGTAGTAGTAAGAGGCAACCCATCAATATAATCCTTAATAAGTGCAAGCTTCTCCGATATAGTGTAGTTTGGAGAATTCAAAAAGATAATAGGACTATCATGCATGGGTGCAATAGCAACAATTTCATGTTTAACATAAGGAACTATAGCAAGTTCATCTCCATAAGCATAATTCATATTGGCATCTTGGCCACAAGCATAGCAAGCATCATCAAAAAGGGATATTTCAAAAGAATCAAAGGGATCATAACAGTCATCATAGCAATCATCCTTCGGTAAGCACGAAGGGGAATTAAACAATGTATGAGTTGAAGAGTTACTCTCATTAGAAGGTGGGCACGGGTGATCAATCCGCTCTTCCTCCTTTTGTTCTTCGCTCTCCTCCTCATCTTTTTCATCCAATGAGCTCACAGTTTCATCAACTTCTTCTTCCATAGACTCCTGCAAAATATTAGTCTCTTCTTGCACAACGGAGACTTTCTCAACAAGTGCATTAATTTCGTAATTGTATTCATAATTCTCATAGCAATATTTAAGGATAGCTAAATTTTCAGATCTATAACAAGCATCATCAAAATCTTCAAACTCTTTAAACATAGATTCAATTTCATAAGCACCCATAAAAGCAACAAATTCTTCTATTTGTTCCACATCATAGTAATCATATATACCATTAGCATAAGAGGCTAAGGTTTTATTATCATTAAATTTGCATGACAAAGGAAGGTGTGGAGCCTTCATCTTAGAGCAACAAGTATAATCATATTCCACGCATAGTTGTCTAGCATACCACTTCAATATATGAATTTGATCCCATAATAGTTTCCCTTTTTGTGTCAAGCGGTAATCCATAAAGTATTCACGTTGATCCAACGTTACTCCCATTACATAATTGAATGGGGTTTTCTCAGGATTATTAAAGTAGTACATAATATCTTTCACATAACCAGCATCGAGGGTTTTAGGAGGTTCCCCATCTCCATGAGCAGAAAGTACAACTAATTTTTTTGGTATTTTGTGTTCCATATCCATAACTAAAGATAAAGAACAACTAAGAATAGCAAATAAAAATTACTTAGTGATAAAGCAAACAAGCACACACGAGAATATTCACCCCACGCTATTGCTCCCCGGCAACGGCGCCATAAAAAGGTCTTGATAACCCACAAGTATAGGGGATCAATTGTAGCCTCTTTCGATAAGTAAGAGTGTCGAACCCAACAAGGAGCTAAAGGTAGAACAAATATTCCCTCAAGTTCTCTCGACCACTGTCGGGGGTTGGGTGCGACATATGCCAAAGGATGGCTTATCATGGTGGGGGCGAGTAGAACGTCGCCGGTGCCTGGAAACGGGATGAGGGACATGCACGCCGGCGAATCTTACCCAGCTTCAGGGCTCTCCGGGGAGATAATACCCCTACTGCTGCTCTACGGGGTCTCCGCATGATCACTATTGCTCCTTGAGCTGTTTCCGGGAGGCAGGAGAGGGCAAGGCTAGCTCTCTCCCTCCTATATCATCTGGTCTAGAGCTAATGGTTTCCAACCCTTTGCATGGGTGCCCTGGGGGGTTTATATAGGCCTACCCCCCAGGGGTACAATGGTAATCCGGTTGGACGCGGGCCCAGCCGTCAGTGCCTCCGGCCTCAGTCTTCTTCGCCGACTGCTGGGGCCCGCCGACTGGTGGGCCCCGCTGACTGGCTAGGTACGGAGCCGACAGGCCGCGTACGCCGCGGGCGGGTCTTGTCGGCTGCTGATTACTGTAGTCGTGCTTCTAATGACGCGGGCTTGGTCATGGAGTCGTGGCTACATCCCCGCCGCCTGGCGGGCGATCACTATTGCCACTCTTCGTCACATCTGGTTAATGGCGCATGGGCCCCGGGGAGGAGCCGGCCGACTCTCGGGGGCCGACTCCCGACGGGTCCGACTAGTGGTGCACTTGCCGTCTTCTGGGATCCCGCTGGCCGGTGGGACCCGCCGCCCAAAGGTCGTACAGACAAGCCATCATGGGCGCAGGATTCGGTCCACCGGTGCTCATGTCAGGGCTAACAGTGCCACGCCGCACGGAGATCTCCGCGAGTACGGCGTACTGCGACCATGCTTGCCTTTGGAAAGGGGTGGGAGCAGTCTTCGCTGTAGCCACTCCCCTGTCCTGTCCCTCTTGATGAGGACGTGGGGTTTTGCTGGAGTCGCGGGCCGACTCCCCAAGGCCGGCTTCTAGGGAAGTCGTCAGTCAGGAGTCGGTTTGTCCTGAAGTCGTCCCTGGGACTCGGCCACGAGTGGCTAGTCGGTGGCCTTGCCGCCGACTCCTCAGAAGGCGGCTCTTTGTCCTGGGGTCTTGAGGGGCGTAGCCTGCCCCGATGTCTTGAAAGGTTCTGGGACTCGGGTTAGCCTACCCGTGTCCCATTACTCCGACAGTAGTCCTCGAAGCTGATGAGGCGCCGCGGACGATCGGCCGAGGAGCCTCAGCAGTTTCTCTTTCTGGGTGCCCGAGACATGGATCTTGCTTGACTTCTCCCGGGCCAGCTAGAAGGAGTCGGACTCGCCCAACTCTGACTCGCACAATATTTCGAACGTCGCGGCGGGATCCAAGTAGCGTGCTGGCTAAGCCTCTAGGCCGCTGCCCGTTCCGGGCCTGTCACGTGATAACACGCGGCCGGGCCAGTCTGCCAGCCTACGCGCGTGACGGGATAGGCCCGTAGGCGGGGCCCGCCACTACCGTGCCTCGGCGCCCGAGCGGATCCGCTGTGGCCCAGGCGGACGGTTGGGATTCCCATGGAGTTACTGCGCGCAGTAACTTTGTCATGGAAACGTGGGGGTCGTGGGGCCGTGGGCGCAGTAAATCCCACGACCGCCCCCCTCGGCTTCGCAACCCATGAGGCTATAAGTAGGGGGACGAGGGGCGCGCAGAGCATGCGCGCCCCTCCTTCCCACTACTCCTTGCTCTTCTCCTTCTTCTTCTTCTTCGCTTCGCCGCGCGCCCAAGCTTTGCCGAACGCTGCGGCGATCAGCTCACGATGAGTTCTTCTTTTGTCGTCGCGCCTCCCTCGGTGCATTCCGGCACCTGGGACGGCTCAGAAGTTCACGACGACCACATCGAGTTCCTCCGCAAGACTCGTCGGCTCCCCAGCAAAGATTACGTGTGGGTGCATCTTGCACCGAGGGGGGAGATTTCCCCAGCGCCGGAGGAGGGCGAGCGGGTCATCTTCCGCTCGCACTGCCTGCGCGGATTGGGGCTGCCGGCAAGCAGCTTCTTTCGCTCTTTTCTGGAGTTCTACGGCCTCCAGCCGCACCACCTCATGCCCAATACGGTGGTGCTGCTGTCCGCCTTCGTGGCCTTGTGTGAAGGCTTCCTCGGAGTCCTCCCCACCCTCGAGCTCTGGGGGAGTTCTTCTTATGCAAGCTCGACACCCAGGCTGCAGGCGTGCTGGCTCAGTGTGGCGCATTCATCGCCGTGCGGAGGTTGGGGGACGACAACCCCTTCCCCACCATCAAGCTGATAAAGTCGGTGAAGATGTGGCACCGATCGTACTTCTACGTGAAGAGCGTCTTCGCGGGGGGCGGTCGGGTGAACCTACCGGCTTTCAAAGCCGGCCCGCCGGCTGGGAGATTGCCCAACTGGTCATTCCGGGCCAAGTCGCTGACGCTTGCGGGAGCCGGCGCCGTCACACGACTCCGAGTGCTGACACAGTCAGAGGGCCTGACTGGTCCGGACCTGCTGGCCGCCTTTGTGGCACGCCGAGTTCTCCCGCTCCAAGGCCGCCCCACATGATATGCCAAATGAGCGGGCGCCGTGACCTGAGTCGGATGTGCACCAAGGACATGCCTCACAAGGAGGTGGCCTACATGGTGAACTACCTCTCGGATAGCAAGCTGCTGGAGGACTGGCGGTTCGGCAAG
Organism: Triticum urartu; assembly: GCF_003073215.2. NCBI lineage: Eukaryota > Viridiplantae > Streptophyta > Magnoliopsida > Poales > Poaceae > Triticum > Triticum urartu. The sequence goes on from NC_053022.1 coordinate 467,431,907, forward strand.
GAGCCGTACTCCCGCGCCAACCCCCCACCTACAGTGAGTTGCCCTTTCTTTCTTTCTTCGAGTTGTCTTCTTTCTTGCCGAGTCTGTTTTGTGCGACCTGACCAGTCGGCTTTGGTCAGAATCCCCTCCTCCATCCACCAGCCGGCACCTCGGGGCCGGCCCACGAGTTCCTTGCCGACCGGGCGGAGAGCGACGTCGACGACCCCGATCTGGGGCCGGCGGCTTTGGCTTTGGAAGACGACGCCGAAGGAGGAGTCGGCCCGCGGCTCGGGGCCAGTCTAGGGGACTGGCCTGACGATGATGAGGAGGTCGCCCCCCGCCCCCGGCCAGGAGCCAGCCATCCTGGTGCGGGCTCTTCTGCCGCGCCAAGTGCTCCGCGCGGAGGGAAGAAGCGTAGGGCCGTGCCGACCTTGTCCGGCAGTCGGCCGAAGAAGCCCAAGAGTTTGGTTGCGGCGACCCGGCGGGACGAGGCGGCTGCGAAGGCCATCCGCTTCCGTAAGGAAGTGAAGAAGCCGCCACTGGTCTCCGCGTGAGTATTCCGTCTTAACACTTTATTCTTTCTCTGTAGCTTTGTCTGAGTCTTTTACTGGCTTCCCTCGCTTCAGGGCTCCCCTCACTCTTGAGAGGGTCGTTGCCGCCTCCGTCATGGGGTCAGCAGAGACGTCCGCCACCACTCGGCGGATTGACCCTGCCGCCGACCTCTGGGAGGCGATGGAGCGGAATGCGCAAGAGAAGCGCAACGAGGAAGAGGCCGCCCGCCTGGAGAAGGTGGAGGCCAATAAGGCGGAGGCCTCCGCCAAGAAGAAACTGGCAGAGGCCGAAGCCGTCGCCGCGACGAAGCGGTAGGCTGAGGAGGCCGCGCACCGCCAATCAGCGGTGTTCGTCACCCCGCTGAACTCTGCGCCGCCGCCTCCGGAATTCACGGGGCAGACTGGGGAAGCCGGCCGTGAGAACCCCGTCATGGAGAAGGAAGGCGACGACTCCTCCACGCCGAACGTGATCGTTCCGCCGCCGCCTCCGCCGCCGTCTGGGAGCGCGCAAGGCAAACAGCCAGCGGACCCTCCGGTGCCGCCGACTGAAGACAAGGCCGTGGCGAGGCTATTCCTTCAAGTCGGCTCGCCAACGCGCAGCCGTCTTGAGAAAGCGACCTCGGCGCCACGCCCCCTGGAGACCGGCACCGCCAGCTCGCCGATCCCGGATGCCGAAGCGACGAGCGCCGCGCCCATTGGGTGGGTGCGGGGAGGCGGCACAGGGCCGCTGAACCAGGCGCTTCTGGACGTCCAAACGAAGCTTCGAGCTGAGGGCAACGCCATCCAGAACTGCACCAAGGCGTACCTGGCATCGCGGGCAGCCATCCGGGTATGTTTTCTCTTTGGTCCTTGTTTTCTTGTTCCTCTCTGTGTGGGCGCCCCAGCGCACCCACTGGGTGTAGTCCCCGAGTTTCGGGCCAGCTACTGAGCAGGCGGCCCGGAACTCCAATTGGTGAGCTCTGGGTACTAACTCTTGTCTGAAATATTTGTCACAGGACTACCACAACCTCCGCGTACTGCCTTCAATCGTAATGTTGAAGAGCTGGGCAAGCGGACCGCCGACTTGTCGGAGAGCCGGAGTAGGTCCTTTTTCTTCTTTGCGGGGGCGCGCTGGCGCACCCGCGGGCTGTAGTCCCCGAGATTCGGGCCGACTACTGAGCAGTCGGGCCGGATCTCCCCGACGACCTTCTTTACTGATGACTTAACGCCTTCTTTCTTCCTTCTCTTCAGAAGCCAACGCTGTTCTTCAACAGCAGCTGAGCGAAGCCAACTCCACATTGCGCTCCAAGGGGGAGGAGTGCAGCAAGCTCGCCATAGAGCGCGATCTGCTGGCCACTCAATTGGCAGAGCAGAGGGAGCTGCTTGCGAAGACGCAGAAGGAGGCGGAAGAGGCGGAAACCGCCCTCCTGGCCGAGTCCGCGAGCGAGCGCTCCTCCTGGACTGACAGAGAGGCAATGCTGGCCTCTGGCTTCCATGAGATTGAAGACATTGTTGATGGTGAGTTTCTTTACTTTCTTTCTTTGAGCTGCCGATTATAAATCGTGCCGACTCCTGATTTTTGACTTGTTTCTTCATTTCTTCCGTCTTGGCAGACTTCTTCCCTAGGCACTCGCAGGCCGCCATCCAAGCCATCGAGGCTGACCGTGAATGTCGGAGGGCGGAAGGTGCAGAGATCACCGCCGACGCCCCCCGAACCCTTGATGAGCATATCCTGAGCATCGAGGCTCGCCTTTGGCCAACTCACCGGATGCTGCGTCGGCTTCAACGTGTTGGTGCCCAGGCGATTGCCGCCCTATGGTCGGACATGCAGGCTCCGCGCACCCCCAGCCTGACTGCCGACTGGCTAGAGGTCGCGGATTGTCGTCTTGAGGCCTGGAAGGGTTCCTCGACCCGAGCTGGAGCGCGCCGGGCCTTGGTGTTCGTCAAGGCGTGGTATCCGGGGCTGGATCTAGACCAGCTGGCCACACTTCGGTCAGAGGCCCAGCCGGAGCTGGCAGCCGCAGAAGACGCCCTCATCAAGCGTGCGGCGGCGATCGCCGAGTACACCGACACCAGCATCTTCGTCCCCGAGCGGTCTAAAGACGGCGAGGAGGTATCGCTAGAGTGGTTTGGGATGAACCCAGACTATGGCGAGGACTCGGCGGAGGTGATCGGCTCCAGCATCGAGGAGGAAGGCGAGGCGGAGGACGGAGGCGAGACGGAGGCACCAGAAGACGGGGCAAACGGCCAGCCTCAGCTCGACCGCGCCTCCAGCAACGAGCCGCGTGCGACCGAGCCGACTGCCGCCAGAGGCGATCAAGCCGAGACTGCCTGGCCGGCCGCCCCAACAACTGACGCCGCCGCCTCCTCCGACCCTCCGAATCCGTCTGCCACTTCCTAAGCTGCCGCCTTATCCTTATCTGCTTTAGTAGTCTTTGAAGAACTTGTTAATTTGCACAATTCCAACCGCGGGGTGTATTTTGAACTTCTGCTTGAAGATTCGGCCAAGGGCCTATGCTATGTAAATATTTATCCGAGTTCTATCTTTTCTTGCTCATTCCTCTTTTAGCCTTTTCCTTTGCCGCTTTCCCTTTGTTGCCTGTCTTGCCAGTCGGTCAGCCGCTCTACGGACTGCCGTTGGATCAAATGCTTGGCTACTTTGGGAAGGCAAGTACTTAGCCGTTTTTAGAGTTTTTTAGCAAGTTGGATAGAAGGCGGTGAGCCGACTATTCAAGAGTCGGTTTGCGAAAAAAAGGCTGGAAGCCATCTTAAGCTATGTTTTATGCTTTGAGTCCTTAGCCATTTTTCATGCGAACACCCATTCTACCTTACTCCTGCCCACCATATAGTCGCTCTGCGAGCTGCGGCTTCTGACAGGAGATGGCTTAGGCACCACATACTACTTGTCCGGCTGCAGGAAGCATTTCATAGTGCAAGGCGGCAGGTCCCCGGGCCGACCTGTCGAGCCCGGTGCCAAGCGGCATAACAAAGAGTAATATACTCGTAGGCGTAATTTTTATCATATAGACAAAAGAGGGCAGTCCCCGAGCTCGTCTCGGGGGGCCCGAAGTCTTGGTACTTTAATACAAAAGGTAGCGTGGTACATACTGCATCAACTGTAAAATCTTCGGAGGAGATTTGCATTCCATGGCCGCTCTGTCTCTTTGCCAGAGTCGTCCCTCTTGCGTGCTCGGGGCTTCTAAGCGTCAATCAGGTAGTAGGAGTTGTTGCCCAGCACTTTGCTGATGATGAAAGGGCCTTCCCAAGGTACCGACAGCTTGTGCCGGCCGGCTGTTTGCTGGATCAGTCAGAGCACAAGGTCACCTTCTTGGAAAGATCTCGGCTTGACCTTCCTGTTGTAGTATCGGCGCAGGCTCTGCTGGTAGATGTTGGACCGATTGAGTGCCAACAGCCGGCCCTCTTCTAGCAGATCGACGCCGTCTTGACGTGCTTCTTCTGCTTCCTCCTCGGTGTACATGGTGACTCGTGGGGAGTCGAACTCTTGGTCCGTTGGGATGACGGCTTCAGCACCGTAGACAAGGAAGAAAGGCGTGAAGCTGGTTGACTTGTTTGGAGTCGTGCGCAGACTCCAGAGGACGGCTGGCAACTCATCGAGCCAGCAGCCGGCCGAGCACTCCAGAGGCTCGACCAGCCGGGGCTTGATGCTGGACAGGATGAGGCCGTTTGCTCGCTCCACCTGGCCGTTTGGCTGTGGATGGGCGACGGACGCTAGGTCCAGTCGGATGCCCTATGTTGCGCAAAAATGGGCCAAGGCGCCTTTGGCAAAATTTGTGCCGTTGTCGGTGATGATGCTGTGTGGTATGCCGTACCGAATTATGATATCGGAGATGAAAGTCACGGCAGTCGGACCATTCAGTTTCTTGATTGGCTTCCCTTCTATCCACTTGGTGAACTTGTCCACTGCGACAAGTAAGTGAGTTAAGCCACCTCGTGTCGTCTTGAATGGTCCCACCATGTCTAGACCCCAAACTGCAAAAGGCCAGGCAATGGGGATGGTCTTGAGTGCAGAAGCCAGCTGGTGCGGCTTGGAGCTGAACTTCTGGCACCATTTGTATTTTTGGACCAATTCCTTGGCCTCTTCTAAGGCAGTCAGCCAGAAGAAATCATGTCGAAAGGCTTTTGCGACTAGTGCTCTTGAAGCCGCATGGTGGCCGCACTCGCCTTGATGGATGTCTTTGAGAATTGCTTGGCCTTGCTCTGGCTCTATGCAGCGCTGGTAGACACCAGTGACGCTGCACCTGACCAGCTCTCTGTTGACTATGGTGTAGGCTGCCGCTCGGCGTTGTACTTGCCGAGCTGAGGTCTCATCAGTCGGCAGCTCTTTGCTCACGAGGAATTTGAGGATGGGCTGGGCCCATGAGGGTGCTGCTATTTCTTCGACTGCCAGAACTGCGACTTGGACGAGGGCGGCTGGGCTGGGAGGCGGCGGGTTGGAGTCAACAACCGCTTGCTGGGTTAATGAAGTCCCCAGGCCGACTGGCGCGGCTCTTGGGCCGAGTTCTGGAGTCTTCGAGCCCGCCGCCATAGTCCCCGGGCCGGGTACTGCAGTCCCTGGGCTGGCCTCGACTGTGGCGGCTTTGGAGCCATCTGCTAAAATCCCTGTACCGCCTGCCGGGGCTCTGTAGTCGGATCCGACTTCTTCGGGAGGAGCTGGCACGAAGATGGAGTCTGATTCTGGTGAAGGCTTGACAGACGGCTTGAGGAGGCGTTGAAGGGCTACGCCGAATGGTATTGCTTGGCGGGTAGAGCCGATTCGTGCCAAGGCGTCTGCTTGGTCGTTGTCGTTTCTTGGCACATGAAGGAACTCGCACCCCTCGAAATACCCACTGAGTTGCTGCACGAGGAAACGGTAACTTGCCATATTTGCATGTTTGGCGTCCCAGTCGCCATATGACTGTTGGACCACTAAGTCCGAGTCGCCATAACACAGGATCCGGCGAATGCCAAGTTCTTTGGCAAGCCGGAGCCCATGAATGAGCACCTCGTACTCGGTGACGTTGTTGGAGGCGGCAAAATGGATTTGCAGTGCGTATTTGATCTTGTCGCCTTTAGGGGAAGTGAGGACGACGCCGGCTCCCAAGCCGGTGCGCATCTTGGAGCTGTCAAAATGCATCCACCAATGGGTGG